>NC_133659.1:268973502-269078995 GCF_037893015.1 Macrotis lagotis | reverse complement strand
TTCCAATCCTGAGGTGACCTACCTTTATTGACTTCTTTAAGTTCTGTGTTTCCTTACTCAAAGATACACTTTGATTGTTAACCATTTCAGATTTTCCGTGGGAGGAAAACTTCTCTCTCAGGAAAAATTTTATTCTTTATTCTGACCAATTTTGATCTCCTTTTTAATGTTTTCCCTTCATAACCAGCAAATTCATGAACAAACATTTTCCAGAAAAAAGCAAAAGAATGAAAAGGCACAATTTCACAACCCAATATTCCACTGGATTTAGACTATTCTCATCTTTACACATTGCTTCAATTGACCTTTATACTTTTTTTCTGTATGCATAAATGGAAAATGAACTGGAGAAACCACCATTTTCTTGAATAAAATGATTAGATGAATAGATGTGAATGAGTAGCTGTTGTAACATTTTGGAGGCTCTCCTTTCTGTTTCCAAGTGATTAGATTCATTTGCATATGAGGATTGGTTTTCTTATTCTTTTCATTTTTTAAAAAAATCTTAGCACAATTTCAAAATTAATGAAAAATGAACTTCGCACTCGACCACAAAATGCAAATTATTTCCTAACCTCTACCTGGATCATAATTTTCCCCAATACTCAGCTAATAAACTTGACTGAATAGATGCACTTTACAGCAAGTTCTAAAGGTCATCAGTCTTAAACTATGTGTAGCATAGACTAATTTTAATGCCAGTTCTTTCATCAAAACCTCCCAGAATACTACATTTCCCTATGTATTATTTTATTTTTATGAGTAATTTAATTGATAGTTTTTCCTTTTACAGGCAGCTAGGTGGCAGAATAGATAAGTGCTGGGCCTGGAGTCAAGAAGACTCCTTTTTCTGAATTTAAATATGGATTCAGAATCATAACTAGTCATACCACTAGGTAATTCACTTAAATCCAGTTTGTCTCAGTTCCCTCATCTACAATATGAGTTGGAAAAGAAAAAGGCAATCCACTTCAGTATCTTTCTCAAGAAAAATCCCAAATTGAGTAATGAAAAGACAGACATAGTTGAACAATACAGTTACATCATAGTTATTTCTGAATATCTGACTATACCTCCCTAATTCTACCCAATGGTGCCTCCCTTGTAATGAAGAAAATATTTCACACCAATCAATATAAATGTTTTATGCATCATTCAATGTATGCAACATCTGATGCAGTCTCTCACCTTTCTACCAGAAGAAATGAAGAATATGTCCTCATTTTTTCCCCTGCAAGGTATATTGAGCTTTATAATAAATCAACTAATCAACAAACATTTATTATGGACCTACCAAATACATAGAAATGTTGTTAGCCTTTATGAGATAAAGAGAGACAAAAATGAAATAGACTTCAAAAAGTTCATAATCTAATGGAATAGACAACCATCATAATAAATATGTAAATAAAAGATAGAGTAAATGGAAGATAGTCTCAGAAAGTAAGACTATACAAATTGAGAGGAAATTAGAAAGCATTTGGCTTTATTATAGCATTCTTAAGTTTTGCTATACAGATCATTGTTCCTCTTGTTTGACTTGCTTTATTTGAATTTTGTCATTCTTGTTTCCTGGTGTTTCTCTGAATTGCTTATATTTGTTGCTTCTTTTGGTGCAATAACACCTGAATTTGGCCTTTGAGAAAAAAAAAATATTAGCCAACTTTTCTAGAAAAGTTCAAATTGGAAAATAAAATTATATCACAAATTTTCTATAATATGTTCATGACATATTGGTACTATGTGGAAAGCATGACATATTGATACTGTGTGGTAAGCTTTTGTCTAAATGTTTTCTTTCACATATCTATATGAGTTCTCTAAAAATCTCGATTAAAATATATTAATTGTTCTCAGCCTCTAATGAGTAATGTAAGACTTGAACACAGGTTCAATTATCTCTTTCATATTTCAAAGGAAGGGTGGGAGGGATATAGCTATGTGGAAATTCTACATAGAATTGTTTGGTCATCCCTCCATGTCAGAAAAGAAGTTTGAATTATTATGGTATTAAGAATACAATATGCTGATATTATATAATATTATACATATATTTATGAGTTTCTAAACTTTTCTGTGTCATCTGTTGGCCTTTGCAAGTCAACTGCAGAGTAAAACTCCCCCAAATTTCCCATTTAACTTTTTTTTAGGTTTTTGCAAGGCAAATGGGGTTAAGTGGCTTGCCCAAGGTCACACAGCTACATAATTATTAAGTGTCTGAGACCAGATTTGAACCCAGGTATTCTTGACTCCAAGGCAGGTGCTTTATCCACTATGCCACCTATCCCACCCCCAGTTTAATTTCTTATGCCAACCTACAATATATAGAAACTGCATTGGGGAAAGTCATCATGTGGAAGTGGTAACAATAAATAAATACTTTCTTAAGACTAAACTCACTTGAATATGGTGTAATGGAAAGATTTGGAATAGAGGTTCAGGGTTCAAATTTTGGTTTTCCTAATGAATGTACCATTTGATAAATGGATATACCATTGGACAAACTTCGAGCTCAGTTTCTTCAAGAGTAAAATGAGAGGGTTAAATTTGAGGCTTCTCATATTTCTTCCAACTTTAAAGATATGATCCTAGAATTTTAATCTAAATCAACATTTTGGTATTATTTTGGGAATGTGTCTAGGCTATTTAGGAGACTATTTTGAATCTTGCACTTCTCAGACCAGATCTGGAGTGCTGTGTTCAGTTCTTAATACTATTTGAAGATTAATATTAATACACTATAGCATAACCAAAAGGGAGCCACAAAAATGTTGAAAAGGATTGTAGGATCACTGGATATGCAAAGGATCTGTGAGGCTATATAGCCCAACCTCTTAATTTTTGAGTTAAGGAACTGAAGACTCAGGGAGATAGCTAGGTAGTATCAGAAGGAAAGTTTGAAGCCAAGGTTTCAGACTCCAGAACAAAGGTCTTGAATTTATTTTTGCAAACATTGGTGAGGGAATTAAAGATGTTTATTTTTCACCTTTCCTTAGAATTTATAAAGTTTTGAAAACTGCAAATTAATTTCAAAGGGATTCCAGAATTTCCAGAAATTAAATAAATTTCCAAGGTTTGAGAGAAATGAGAAGATAACCAATGACAAAAGGAAATCTTAGAATTGGGAAGTGAAATATGTTTTCAGTTAAGAAAATGTCAATTCCTGTAGAGTGAAAGTTACCATGGTGATCATATTTCCCTTTGCATGTTAGTGCTCAGTTTTTCCAAATATTGGCTACCTTTACACCTTCTTTACCACAATTTTCTAACTTAGTCCATTGAGGATTTCCCCCCTCCAAAAATATCTTCTTTAATGATGAAAGTTACTGAGGAAAATTATAAGTTTCATATAAATTCATTTTATATCAGTAAGAATACACTGACTCTAAAATTCTATTTACAAGAAGATATGTTTTTTTTTATGTTTGCTTGGTTTGTAAAACATATTATTTATACTTCTTTATATTCATTAAGAGAAATTATTTTAAAATTCCATAAAGTAGAAATATTATAACTTCTTAAATAATAAAGCAGGTATTGGAAAGCCAAAGTTGATTATTTACAAAAAAAATGGAGGTTTATTTTGTGTCTCCATATGTTTCCCATGTAATTCAATTCAACAAGTTTTCTTTAAATTCCTCCTTCACACAATCTAATGTGCTAGACACTGATGAAATAAGGACAAAAATTATATAGTCTCTACATTCAAAGAATTTATATTCTCCTGGGTGATATAATATGTGATCAAGTGATTAAATTTCAGATATTGAGAAAGAAGAGCCCTAAAATTAGCCAGATAAGCAAATTTTCTTATAGGAGATAGCTATGTACACAGTTCTATGTAGTATGGTGTTGATCGATATTTAGTAAATTATCTCCAGCATAATCTGTAAAATTCCTTGGAAAAATAATCTTACCTAAAAATGTTTTTTTTTTAGTTTGTTATGTGTAGTTTTTACT
The DNA here is from genome assembly GCF_037893015.1 of Macrotis lagotis. Lineage (NCBI taxonomy): Eukaryota > Metazoa > Chordata > Mammalia > Peramelemorphia > Peramelidae > Macrotis > Macrotis lagotis. The sequence goes on along the minus strand of NC_133659.1, from coordinate 269,075,035 downwards.
TTGTATCCAGTAATTTATGATACCATTTGAGGTTTTCTTGGCAAAGGTACTGGAGCGTTTTGTCTTTTCCTTCTCCACCTTATTTTACAAATGAGGAAACTGAGATAAACAGGATTAAGTGACTTCCGTAGTGTCAAACAGCTAGCCAATATATGAGATTATATTTGAATATTCCTAGCACTCTATTCACTGCATTATCTAGCTGCCCTATCTAAAAGTACCATTCAGTAAAATCTTTTCACATGACTTTTGTAATAATCTTTAGTTTTCCTGGGACATGAAAAACTGTTAATGAATTAGGTCAAGTGAATCCTATGACTTGGGTAGGTTAAGTGACTTGAATTTAAGTTATTTAAGGCAGAATTTCTGACAAAAAATAATTCTGGTCTTCCAGGTCAAGTCATGGTGACTGTTATTTGAATTCTCTCCTTAAGGAAATAACCTAGATTTCCCATTTCAGGGTTAAGAGTAATTTCTTTGGTAGATCTGTGAAAAATTTCAATAGAATATTGGTTTTGGAATCAGGAAGACCTAGGATCAAAGTCTTTTACAGATACTTCCTCACTCTGTGGCCCTGAACAATTTACTTTCACTTCAGTGAACTTCTGTTTTCTTATCTAAAAAATGAGAAGTTTGGATGTGATGACATTTGAAGTCCATCCCAGTTCATAAATCTGTGATTCTATGATCTATAACTTTAATTAAGAAAAAAATATAACATTGATGATGATGTGATTCTTACTCTCTCAAGTCCTTCAAAACTTCATGAAAAAAGGGCTTTTAGTGGACACTTTGGTATGGTTCATTGAGAAATGATAAGATTGAGTTAAATAATAGCATTTGTAGAACACTTATAATTACTAACCTGACAAAATAGCTTCCATTCTTTAAAAGAATCTAAGTCTATCTTGGTTAAACAGAAAACGCATCATAATACTTTATTTTTTTCTTAATATTTCCAAATTTTCAGTGAAACACCTGTCAAAGAATAAATGTTAAGGAAAGCCAGGAGGAAGCAGAGATCTAATAAAGAATAGTACTCCTAAGATATCCTAAAAATTACTTAGGCAATTAAATGCGCCACCTTCCAGCCATGGCATTCAGTCATTCTGGGATATAAAACATAACAAAATATTCAGAGATGAAAATTAATACATGCTTGAAATGATATGAAATGACAAAGGACAATAGCTAAATTATGGACAACATAATCGTTTTTTTTTTTATTTGGCAAGGTAGCAAGTGCATGGATTAAGATCTTCCTTGATTCATTCATTCCTCCCAAGAAAAGTTGGAGCTTTTTATGAGCTTCATTTTCAAATTCTACTTTTGCCTCCTCCCCATCAACCTTAAAACACATTTATAGCTACTTCTATTGAAAAGTGACCTTCTAAAAAAGATTCTAATTGACCAATAGTTTGAAGCTTTGACTTTAACTCTCAAATTATATTCATTCTCGCTTCCCAAAGGACTTTAATATAAATCATACAGGATTCTATCTTGGGCCCTTATCTCTTTTCTCTCTACACAACTTTAATGAGTGATCTTATTAGCTCTAATGGATTTAATTACCATCTCTATATGATGGTTCTCCAATTGACCTTTCCCACTTGAAACTCTCATTGGATCTCCAATCTTGCATCTCAGACTACCTGACCAGTAGACATCTTATACTGAATATATCCAAAACGAAATTCATTCCTCCTTAGACCTTCCCCATCCTCTATCTTCCCTATTATTGTAGAGGGCAATACCATCTTCTTAGTTCTTTGGGCTCATAATCTAAGATTCATCCTGGATCCCTCATAATCTTTCATCCCCCCAAATCCAATTTACTGTCAAAGTTGTTTAATTTCACTTTTGCATCATCTTTCAAATCTACTCTTATCTCTTTTGACCATCTAGAACAGGCTTTCATGACTTTGTGCCTGTATTATTGTAATAACCTACTGTTGGATCTACCTGCCAAAAATCTCTTCCCTTCCCAATTCAACTTCCATTTAGTCACCAAAATCATTTTTTTTAAAGTTCATGTGTGATCATATCATCCCCTCTCTCAAGTTCCCTATTGCCTCCAGGATCAAGTACAAAACATAAAATTTTTCATAATTCGCTATTTCCAGTCTTACACTTTACTTCTCAAAAAAGTACTCTTCAGTCCAGTAACACCAACCTCCTGCATGTTTTACTCTCTGGGCATTATCTCTGGCTGCCTCCCATGCCTGGAATGTTATTCCTCTTTTGCTCCAACTATTGAACTCCCTGGCATTCTTTAAGTCCCAACAAAAATCCTTCTCTCTTCTCAAACCCCTCTTAATTGTAATCCCATCTCTCTTAGTTATTTTCTATTTATACTGAACACAGTTTACTTTTAATACTTTGCATATATTTATTTGCACATTATCTTTTCCATTAGATTGTAAATTCTATGAGTTCAGATACTGTCTTTTGCCTCATTTTGTATTCTTAGCAGTTAGCACTATGTCTAGAACAAAATAGATGCTTAATAGATGTCTATTATTCACTTTAGAAGTAATACATTGAGATGTATGTCATATATTTTAATATGTTTCAATGAGTATATTATACCTCTTTGGACATAGTATATCAATTATATACACATTGGAAAAATCAGATTAGAGAACTATGTCATCAATGTCAAAAAATGAATAATTTTGTTCCTTAGTACCAAGAAATGAATGCCCCCATTTTTGGCTGATTTTTTTTGAAAGGCAATGGAGTTAAATGACTTACCAAGATCACACAGCTAGGTAATTACTAAGTTTCTGAGGCTGAATTTGAGCTCATTCCAGGGCCCATACTCTATTCACTGCACCACCTAGCTGCCCCAGGTTTGTTTTCTTTTTATGTATGCAATCATTATCTCTCTAATTGTGACCATTAGTGGCAATCATTTATTATCTATATCACTTTTTCTTTTTTTGATCATATAATATGATCAATAATAATTTATAATAATAATCTATAGCTTAGAAGTTATTACATATTAGGTTTTATTCTTGGTCAGTGCATTGATTTTTCTTTCCATTGTCCATGACCAATAGACCATTTTCATATATTTTTATGTGTGTATGCATATGTGTATGGGTGTGTGAATATATATTTATATATTAAATAAAAACACTACCACGTCAAGATTAAATGTTCAGTATTACCTAGAAATAAATAATTTCTCTTCAAACAAATTTAAGGATGCATACTGTGTGATAATCAATTGAAAGAATATGCAATGTAAAAAGAGGTAAAAGGAATGGTAAACCAAACAGATTCTGATACAGAAAACAAATTTTGATAACTATTTCAGTTTCATCTGCTTTAAAGTGATAGAAGACTCTAACTCATCATTTTCAATTTATGAGATCACTAGTCATGTTTTATATTTTTGCTGTTAATTTTAAGAAGAGGGTTTAAAAGGCATTTTAACATACTTATCTACTTTTTTCTTTTAAAGAAAGATTTTATTTATTTTGAGTTTTACAATTTTCCCCCTATTCTTGCTTCCCCCCCACCTCCCCCCACAGAAGGCAGTCTATTAGTCTTTACATTGTTTCTATGGTATACATTGATCTCAGTTGAATGTTTTGAGAGAAATCATATCCTTAAGGAAGAAAAATAATGTATAAAAGTTAGCAAAATTATATAATAAGATAACTTTTTTTTTCCTAAATTGAAGGTAATAGTCTTTGGTCTTTCTTAAAACTCCACATTTCTTTCTCTGGATACAGATGGTATTCCCCACTGCAGATAGCCCAAAATTGTCCCTGATTGTTTCACTGGTAGAATGAGCAAGTCCATCAAGGTTGATCATCATCCTGATGTTGCTGTTAGGGTGCACAATGTTTTTCTGGTTCTGCTCATCTTGCTCAGCATCAGTTCATGCAATCCTTCCAGGCTTCCCTGAATTTCCATACCTCATGGTTCCTAAGAGAACAATTGCTGCATGACTACTAGCCATTTTCCATTACTCATAACTAATACTTGTCTCAGAGGAACATTGAAGAGGCGGGAGACAAAGATGACAACTTCTCCATTTATTTTACAGAATACAAGAGCTTAAATATCCCCTTAATCCCAGGGTTATTTACAATTTGCTTGTTGTTCTCCAATTAGCAAATCAAACAAATGCCCCCATGCTCGTGGTCAACAGGTGATAAAATTTACTTCCTCAGGCCGGTATTTCTCACAGTGTTGCTATCACCAGCTTAGTGCTGTACTGTAGGAGAAATATTATGATCATTAATATTACCAGCACTGATACACTATACAGGGGGAGGTTCCAAAGTCATTGTAAGACTTGGAAGTTTATCTTACACAGCATGATCAGGAGTTTTGAAGCATTATCAGTTTCACTTGCCATTTTTCCCCAAGTCAATTAAATTCAAAACCCAAACCCAAAGGAGTAACATTTAACATAACAATGTCATTTGCTATTTTCCCCAACACTGTGCAATTACAAGTTATGTATATTATTCATTACAGCAATAGCTTTCCATTCCACCATATAAATGATACATTATAACTGCCATTATGCCATGATTGAATCACAAAATCATCAATGATCTTATAATTAGGATAACAATCTAAAAAGGGTGGAAATACATGTTCTTTTCCAATGTCCCATGTAACAGGATATTGGCAACGTTTTGCATACTGCTCCAAATACTTCTCAGTGTCTCATTACATACAGACCCCAATATCCCTGACATTGACATGGTGAAAGTTCAACTTTCATATCTGAAGCATCAGTTGGATTCCTTCCAAGGGTCAGTTGGATTCCTTCCAAGGGTCTGTTCCTATGTCTCCTTCTTTTGCATTTCAATTGCCTGCACCTCTTCCTCCTCATGTTGGTTCTCTATTCCAGTGATAATGTAGACATTCCTTTCAGGAACCCAGATTATTCCATTACCTCTGGAAATACAAACATATCCTGGCACTCAGATTATTACCTAGTCAGGTCCTATCCACTTTCTTCCCTATCTTTTCACATTACTTTTTCTTGAAATAACATAATTCAATTTATTGTCAGGCATATCATATATTCCTTTTTTTGTTTTAGAAGGAGAGTTATAATATTCCTATGCTTTCTTTAATTCAATTACCTATAGATCTTTCAATGGCTTCTAGTAGCCAAGAAAAAAATCTGTAAAACTTTCTGAACTATTTTGAATACTTATTACAGCAAAAGCCAGAGATATTTTAACAGAATTTCTTTGAAGTTTCAAAAGAATATCACATAACTGATAAATACATATACATATATATTCCCTTGCATAAACATACGATAAATGAGACAAAGATTACAAATTTTCTTCCTTTACCAACAAAAGACCTTGTGAGATTGTTAACAATTATCAATATTGATTTAACATCAAAACAGATCAGATTACAAAATTTAGTACAATATTTCTCTTCCCCAAATGAAATCAGTAAATTATATGATTCAATATTCCCAAATTCCTTGACATACAATTTATCCCAATTATATTTTCCTTCTTAATAAAACACACAAATTCTCAAGACTTATTACAAAATTTAGGTGACTAAATTATTTTCAGATAGTTTCTTTTTTCTTTAAACACAAGGTGGAGGCCTTTTCCCCTTCCTCTTTTCAAAGCTTACTGGGGGCAGGAAATCTACCCCTCTTTGGGCTGCATTCCCAAGCAATTGGATTCTGATTAGTGGAAATGTACCTGGGGGTGACCCAGCTCTGTTCTGGGGGTGGTCCCTGACAGTACCTAACCCCCCCAGGCCCTGACTGCCGCTTTCTGGAATGACTGGTGAAGGGGTCAAGAAGTCTACATTTACTAAACCTTGAAGTATGAATTAGCATAAGTTGAATACAGCTGTCAATCAATATTAGGTTGACAAAAGCTTAGCACTTAGCTGAGATCATTTCACAAACTTTGCAACTTGCAAACTTTGAAATGGTATAAGCCCATAGGCTCAGATCCCAACTACATTAATTACTTAAATTAGACCTTTTTAAGCAATTAAATTCAAAACTCAAACTAAAAGAAGTAACCTTACCTAATTATTTCAGATCTGAATTACACACACACACACACACACACACACACACACACAGAAAGGAATTTAGACACAAATACAAACACAGAAAAAATTCTTTTGTATTTCAAACTTATCAAAGTGAGATTGTTGGACACCCTGTCCAACACCAAAATCTCAAAATATAGAAACATTTTTCCACCTCTCAAGGCCAGTGGAAAGGTGTAAAATGTCCTTTTGATGTTTAAATAAACATATACACACATATATACACATATATTTATATTATGTATTTTTGAACGCACCAATTAAGACCGGCCAAAAAGTAACTTTTTGGAATCAATCAGGATTTCTTAAGGAACTTCATATATACATATATATATATATATATATATATATATATATATATATATATATATATTCATGAAAATCTTGAAATAGCCAATCAAAAAAAAATTGAATGCATTCTTAACAACTTCACAAAATGTATGAATTTTCTGATGGTAAAGAAAGGATGAATTGTGTCTAAAAGATTTCCCACATCCATTACATTCATAAGGATTCTCTCCAGAATGAATTCTTTGGTGCTAAGTAAGATGTATACTCTGAGCAAAAGCCTTCCCACATACGTTACATTGATAAGGCTTTTCTCCAATATGAATTCTTTTGTGGAAAGTAAGCTGTGTGCTCCATTTGAAAGTTTTCCCACATTCACCACATTCATAAGGTTTCTCTCCAGTATGAATTCTTTGATGAGAATTTGTTGTGTGTTTCTTCTGAAGACCATCCCACATTCATAAAATTTGTAAGGTTTCTCACCAGTATGAATTTTCTGGTGCTAAGTAAATGATGAGTTTCAGTAAAAAGTTTTTCTATGAACATTACATATATAAGGTTTTTCCCTCAGTATGAATTCTCTGGTGGGAGTTGAGTTGTTTTTGAAGAATGAGAGCTTTTCCACATTCATTATGTTTATGAGGCTTCTCTCCAGTATGAGTTTTATGATGGTACCAAAGGGATGCTGAAGCCAAAAATTTTACCACGTTTCTTACACTCAAAAATTCTTACATTCACTTTTCTTACATTCAAATTCTTACATTCTTTTCTTACATTCAAATTCTTACATTCACTTTTCTTACATTCAAAAATTTTTGAAGATCAAGATGGTATTTACCCTGGATAAAGTGTTTTCAAACTCATGACACCCATGCCTATGATTTATATTATATGTCTTATGATCCTTAAAAAGATTCAAAGTTCTCTTGAAAGATTCCCCACATTCATTATCCTTAGAAGGTTTCTCAACATCATAATTCCTTCTTTCTCCCAATGTTGCATATGGGTGAATATCTTTTGGGGATGATTTGTCCATAACAATATTAGTCTTTGAAAGGTATTTCCTTTCTCCAGTAAGGAGCCACTGTTCCACCTTCCTAATTCAACAGCAGCCCCAATCAAAGAATCCATGCTAATTTTTGCCCCAATTGACACAATATATCCCTTCCCCATAATATTGTAGGGAGTCCTTCAGCTATGAAAAGAGTGACAGTCCTGGCTTTATTTTCTTTTCTCCATTTCAAGGGTTGACAAGAAATTTCTGTTTCCTGTAGACCTCCAATGCCTACTAGGTTAGTATAAGCAGGTTGTTTAGGCCAAGCTTGTGGCTTCTGTAAGGTGAACACAGTCTGATCTGCCCCAGTGTCAATCAAGCCTAGGAAAGCAATTCCTTCTGCTTGGATAACATGAAGAGGTTTTTCTGAAGAAATCATAGTAGTAAATATAGTTCAATTATTGTTTTTCAGTTTTGGTCCCTTGATGAGTTATTTTTCCTTTCAATTTATACAAGATCCTGAGAAAACATGTAACTGAGCCACACACTGGTTCTCATTTATGTAACTATCATCATCATTAGTATTCACTATTGCAATAGAGAAAATGTATCCACTCACATGCTTTACTAAAGGTATAATGTGAGTATATTCTGGATTTGATGGAGCCAAAATGATTGCAAACTCCTTTTTCATTAATCCTAAAGGGTGAATAGGTACTTCAGTACAAGCAAGTGGAGTACCCTAAATATTCCATTACTTTTAACCATCAGTATTTTTATATGGGTCAGTTTGCTGTCAAAGTTGCATACTGGTTTTTCTATTCCATCCCTTACTCAATGATTGTTTCTGAGGGGAGAGCCTGGGAGAGAGCCCCTTTCTCCATTTAAATTTCGTTGTTTACATTCTGATGCCCAGTGTACCTTTTAAACACTTTGGGCATGGAGTTTTAGTATGATGTGCCTTGAACTTTCTGGGTTTAATTTCTTGAGCACTCCAACAATTTTTCTTGAAATGTCCAGGCTTGCCACAAACAAAGCAAGTCCGTTTCTCTTTATTTCCCATGTACATATTGGCAAATGTTTCTGCCATTAATTCTGCATGATACACCTGAATCATTTCCTCAATGGTGGCATCCTTTCTTAAGTCAACCATTGCTTTCTGAAAATCAACATTCACATTAGCCCATGCTAATTATTTTATTAATACATCTATTCCTGCTGCATCTCCCAAAGTTCTTCCCATCACCTCCTGCAATCAGGCAAAGAAATCTACAAAAGTTTCATCATTTTTTATGCCTGATAAGTGCAAATGATTCTTTCTTTTCATTTTGTATTGGAATATGTCCCCAAGCATTCTTTACTCAGGTAGCAATTCTTTCATATGTTATTAACCCATAATTTATTTTGTCTGCATTGTTGTGAAACTGACCTATGCCACTTAATTGTTAATAATATGTGGTGGCATTGGGAATTGTGCAAGTCTCAAAGCCATCTGTCTACACTGTTCCACAAACTCTGTCATACAAAAGATAGATTGTCCAGGTGACAAACATGCCCTATCTACTTCCAATCATTAGGTGTTAATATAGAGTCTGTAAGATTATCCAATTGTAACTGGACAAAAGGTGATCTTGCCCTTGCATTCCCCCACTGCCTTCTTTAAATCTCTGACTGCTTTTTATTTACTGACTCATGTCTTCACCTAAGGTTGCCTGGATTAAAAAGATCTGGATCATTAGTAACAGGATATGTCTGAAACTCAGCTCTTAAATCTTCCAATTTTTTTCCTAAATCCCTGGCCATCTTGATGGCTTCCTGCAATGCTGAAGCTTTTTTCACAAAATGGTGCTGTAGGCCCACTTCTAGGCCCCTCCTGATAATACTCATTTAGTTCTTCTTTCTCTATCCAATGAGGAGAATACCCCCCCCCTTTATCTTCAATTTCCTACACACCATCTTGCTCCAACTTCCTTTCAAATATCACTAATATCACACCATGATGAACTTGGTACCTCTCCAAAGTCTTCAACTCTGGGGTGTCTCCTGGAAGCTTTTTCCTTGTTTGTATGATGGCTCAAAGTCTCAGTCCTTTGATACGTGATTCTGTTTGGTCTTTCTCCTGGATTCTGATCAGATGGCCCCAAACATGCCTTTGTACCCCACACTTGAGTGTTATTTGTTGGGTGCCTGCTAGATTAGTATCATAACTAATACTCGTTGAAGAGGTGGGAGACAAAGATGACAAGTTCTCCATTTATATTACAGAATGCAAGGTCTCAAATATCCCCTTAGTCCCTGGTTTATGCCCAATTCACATGGTGTTCTCCAAACAAATGGTTCAGTTCCCCTGGAAAACACATAATAAAATTTAATTCCTCAGGCTGGTATTTCTCACACAATGTTGCTATCACCAGCTTAGCATTTACACTCAGTGCTCCAGAAAGTGACAAAACATAAGGAACAGATGAGAAGATCTGGAGAGCCAACCCAGGTGATCAAGCCATTGGTGTACCCGGGCAAGAGGACCTTTAAGTCATTCCCAATCATGCAATGACCTTCCTGTGACCTTCAGCAGTCTCTTGCAAACAGTGTTACATGGCATACAGATACCATACTTTGTTAAGCCATTCCCCAATTGAAGGACATTCACTTAATTTCCAATTCCTTGCCAACACATACAGGGCTGCTATGAATATTTTTGTACAAGTGACATTTTTACCCTGTTTCAAAATCTCTTCAGGGTATTAACTGAGCATTTGTATTGATGGATCAATGGGTATGCACGTTTTTGTTGCCTTTTGGGTATAACTCCAAATTGTTCTCCAGAGAGGTTGGATGAGTTCACAGCTCCACAAATAATGCATTAGTGTCCCAGATTTCCTACATCCCTTCCAACATTGATTATTGTCCTTTCTGGTCATAATGGCCAGTCTGAGAGGTGTGAGGTGGTACTTCAGAGATGCTTTAATTTTCATTTCAATAATAAGTGATTTAGAGCAATTTTTCATATGACTATGGATCACTTTGATTTCCTCATTTGTAAATTGCCTTTGCATATCCTCTGACCATTTGCCAATTAGGGAATGGCTTTTTTTTTGAAAATTTGATCCAGTTCTCTGTATATTATAGAAATGAGTCTTTTGTCAGAGGTATTAATTGTAAATTTGTTTCCCAATTTACTACATTTCTTTTTATCTTGGTTACAGTGATTTTGTCTGTGCAAAAGCTTTTGAATTTAATGTAATAAAAATTATCTAGCTTGTTTTAAATGGCGTTCTCCATCACTTCCTTGGTCATAAACTGCTTCCCTTTCCATAGATCTGGCAGGTATACTACTACTTGATCATCTAGTTTGCTTATAATATTGTTTTTTTGTCTAAATACTGTATGCATTTTGATCCTATTTTGGTGTAGGGTGTGAGGTGTTGATCTAATCCAAGTTTCTTCCATAGTAACCTCCAATTTTCCCAACAGTTTTTTATCGAAGAGAGAGTTTTTATCCCAATAGCTGGACTCTTTGGATTTATGAAACATCAGATTACTATAATCATTCCCTGTTATTGCACCAAGTCTATTCCACTGGTACCACTCTATTCCTTAGCCAATACCAGGCAGTTTTGAAGACTGATGCTTTATAATATAATTTTAGATCTGTTAAGGTTAGGCCTCCTTCTTTTGCACTTATTTTTCATTGTGTCCCTGGAAATTCTTGACTTTTTATTTCTCCATATGAATTTACTTACATTTTTTTTCCAACTCATTAAAGGAATTTTTTTTTAGAATTTTGATTGTTAGGACACTAAACAAATAGTTAAGTTATGGTAGAATTGTCATTTTTATTATATTAGCTTGACCTATCCATGAGCAGTTGATGTGTACCCAGTTATGTAAATCTGATTTTGTTTCTGTGAGAAGTGTTTTGTAATTGTTTTCAAAAACTTTTAGAGTCTGCTTTGGCAGGTAGACTCCCAAGTATTTTATATTGTCTGAAGTTTCTTTGAATGGGATTTCTCTTTCTAGCACTTTCTGCTGTATCTTGCTAGCCATATATGGAAATATTGAGGATTTATTAGGATTGATTTTATATCCTGTGACTTTGATAAAATTGCTAATTAATTCTTGTAGTTTTTAGATGATTTTTTTGGATTCTCTAGGTATACCATCATGTCATCTGCAAAAAGTGAGTTTTGTCTCTTCCTTCCCAATTCTAATTCCTTCAATTTCTTTTGCTTCTCTTTTTACTGAAGCTAACATTTCAAATACAATATTGAATATTAGTGGTGGTGATAATGGGCATGCTTGTTTCACCCCTGATCTTATTGGGAATGCCTCTAGATTATCCCTGTTGCAAATAATGCTTATTGATGGTTTCATATAGATACTGCTTATTATTCTAAGGAACAGTCCATTTATTCCTATACTCCCCAGTGTTTTTAGTAGTAATGTGGTGCTGTATTTTGTCAAAAGATTTTTCAGCATCTATTGATATAGTCATATGTATTCTGATAGATATTTTATTGATATAATTAATTATAGTAACAGTTTTAATACTATTGAACTAACCGTGCATTCCTGAGACTTGATCATAATGTATTTCCCTAGTGATAACTTGTTGTAATTGTTTTGTTAAGATTTTATTTAAGAATATTGCATCTATATTCATCACGGAGATGGGTCTATAATTTTCTTTCTCTGTTTTAACTCTTCCTGCTTTAGGTGTCAGGACCATATTGGTGTCAGAAAGAGTTAGGCAGAGTTCTATTTTCACCTATTTTTACAAAGAGTTTATATAGAGTTGGACCCAGTTGTTCTTTAAATGTTTGAAAGAATTCACTTGTGAATCCATCTGGCCCTGGAGATGTTTTCTTAGAGCATTCAATAATGGCTTGTTGAATTTCTTTTTCTTGAGATAGGGATATTTAGATTTTTAATGATATTTTATATAGATAATATATTATTTATAATATATAAATATATATTCAATTATATTAAATATATTAAATTATATTAAATATATTAAATATCTATCCATTTCACTTAGACTGAGAAATCTATTGTCATAGAGTTGGGCAAAATAATGCTGAATTATTACCTTAATTTATTCCTCATTGGTGGTGAGTTCACCTTTTTCATTTATGATACTAGGAATTTGGTTTTCTTCTTTCTTTTTTTAAATTAAATTGACCAGAGGCTTATCAACTTTGTTGATTTTTTTTATAAAACCAATTCTTGGTTTTATTTATTAGTTCAATAATTTTCTTGCTTTGAATTTTATTAATTTATCCTTTAACTTTTAAAATTTCTAATTTGGTTTTTAATTGAAGGCTTTTAATTTGTTCTTTCTCTAATTATTTTAGTTGCACATTTATTTCATTGATTTCCTTTTTCTCTAATTTATTCATGTAAGTATTTAAAAATATAATGTATCCCCTGACAGTCACTTTGAGTGTATCCCATAGGTTTTGGTATGTTGTTTCATTATTGTCATTATCTAGGATGAAATAATTTTTTCTAAATTTGTTGCTTGATGCACTCATTCTTTAAAATGAGGTTATTTAGTTTCCAATTAGTTCTGGGTCTATATCTCCCTGGCCAAATATTGCATGTGAGTTTTATTGTTTTATGATCTGATAAAGATGAATTCACTATTTCTGCCTTTCTGCAATTGATGATTAGGTTTTTATGCCCTAGGACATAGTAAAGTTTTGTAACTTCCATGTGCCGCAGAAAAAATAGTATAATCCTTTCTATCCCCCTTCAATTTCATCCATAAGTCTATCATATCTAGTTTTCTAACAATCTCTTTATCTCCTTAACATCCTTCTTGTTTACTTTATGATTACATTTATCTAAATCTGAGAGCAGGAGGTTGAGGTCTCCCACTAGTAGAGTTTTGCTTTCTATGTCTTCCTGTAGCTCGTTCAACTTTTCCTCTAAGAATTTGAATGATATACCATTGGGGGCATACATATTTAGTATTGAAATTACTTTATTGTCTATGGTACCTTTAAGGAAGATGTAGATTCCTTCTTTATCTCTTTTAATGCTATCTATTTTTGAAGCTGCTTTGCTGAGATAAGGATTGCTACCCCTGCATTTTTCACTTCAGGTGAAACAAAATATATTTTGCTCCAACCTTTTACTTTTATTCTATATGTATTTCTCTGCTTCAAAGGAGTTTATTGCAAGCAGCACATTGTAGCATTCTGGTTTTTAATCCACTCTGCCATTCCCTTATGTTTTAAGGGAGAATTCATCCTATTCCAATTCAAACTTAGAATTACTAACTTTTTTGCTGTCCATGCCATCTTTCTTCTGTTAATATTTTCCCCCTTTATTCATATTTCCCAGTGTTTTGTTTAAGAATTCTCCCACCTTGGGGCAGCTAGGTGGCATAGTGGTTAAAGCACAAGCCTTGGAGTCAGGAGTACTTGGATTCAAATCTGGTTTCAGACACTTAATAATTACCTAACTGTGTGACCTTGGGCAAGCCACTTAACCCTGTTTACCTTGCAAAAACCTAAAAAAAATACAAAAAGAATTCTTCCACCTTCAGTGTGTTTACCCTCCTATATTAACCCCTCCCCTTTCTTTCCTCTTTCCCTTTTCCCCTTCTTCACTTCCTTTTGTTAGTTCCCCTTTATATCCCCCTCCCCAACCTTCCTGTTCCCCCTCCTCTTAAGATAAGTTTCTTAAGTTAACTGAATGTGTGTAAATTAACTTTAAGCCAAGTCTGATGAGATGAAGATTCAGGTGGTTCTCAACCCCTCTCTTCTTTCCCTCTATTACAATAGGTCTTTTGTACCTCTTGATATAATGAGATTTACCCCATTCAGGCTCCTCCATCCTCCCTTCTCCTTACTGTCCCCCTTTTTAAGGAGGTATTGCTTTAAAATCTTTCTGTCTGAGTCACAGAAAAGTTATGGGTGTCCATCACTTCTGGCTAAGTATATTCTCTGTAATAAAGTTGCAATTCTCTAGTGTTATTAAAATCTTTCTCTCAGGTAGGAATTTAGTCAGTTTCATATTATTGGATAGCAATTTTTTTCTTTACTTTTTTTTTAACCTTTTCATGTATCTCTTGAGCTTCCTGTTTAATGTCCAAATTTTCTATTGAGCTCTGGTCTTTTCATCAGGAAATGTTGGAAGTCTCCCATTTCATTAAATGTCTATCTTTTCCCCTGGAAGAGAATGTTCAGCTTTGCCAGATAGTGGATTCCTGGCTCCATTCCAAGCTCCCTTTCTCTTAAGAATATCTCATTCCAGGGGCTGCTAGGTAGCACAGTGGATAAAGCACTGGCCCTGGAGTCAGGAGCACCTGGGTTCAAATCCGGTCTCAAACACTTAATAATTACCTAGTCAGACACTTAATAATTACCTAGCTGTGTGGCCTTGGGCAAGCCACTTAACTCCATTTGCCTTTCAAAAAAAAAAAGAATATCTCATTCCAGGCCCTTTGATCTCTTAATGTTGATGCTGCAAGCAAGGTCCTGTGTAATCCTTACTGTGACTCATTGGTATTTAAATTGTTACTTTCTGACTGCTGGCAAGATTTTCTCTTTTATCTGATAGTTCTGGAATTTGACCTCAACATTCCTTGGTGGTTTCATTTTAAGATCTCTTTTTGGAGGGGATTGAGATATTCTTTCAATAACTATTTTGCCCTCTAGTTCCATATCAGGGCAATTTTCCATCAATAAATCCTGTAATATTAAGTCCAGGTTTTTTTCTCTTCAGTGTTTTCATTAAGGCCTACAATTGTCAGGTTGTCCCTTCTTCATCTGTTCCTGAGTGCAATGCTTTTGCTAATGAGATATTTTACATTTTCTTCTATTTTTTTATCTTTTGATTTTTGTTTAACAGAATCTTGCTGGCTCATGAAATCATTAGATTCAACTGATTCCATTCTTTTTTTTAAGAGAAGAATTTTCTACAGCACCCATTCCTATTAAAAACACTGGAGAGTGTAGGAATAAATGGACTGTACCAAAAAAGTTAAGAACCCCTACTCCAAAGGCAATAAATGGAGGAGTCATCAAGCTGGGTGTTCTTCACATCAATGAAATCACAAAACTGAACTTCTCCCTCCCACTTCCCAAAAAATTTGGTCTTATAATTTCTCATTAAAACACCATGGATCCAAAAAAACCACCATGGATCTACATTCATTTACTTTTGAATTATTTATGTCATAAAATAGCTTAGTCTTCTGCATTTGTTAGACTCTATGCCTCAGTTTACTATTGACAGATATTTGATTTTAAGTGAGAGAAAATAACTCACTAATCTGATTACTGGATTCCATAGACATTCCAAGTTAATATCTTCACCCAAAACTACACATTATGATGCTCAGAAGATGTGCCAATATCCCTAATTATAATACTTTTGTGATTTCACCAGTGTGTGCATCACCTATCTTACATTATATCTTAATAAATGGCCAAAAATACTCACCATCTATTTTTATCAGAATTCTGTGATGCTCCATCTAATTAGTGAGGTTCCTTTATTGTTTTATTTTCGCTTTCAGGCAGCCTCATGGTTTTTTTCCTCAAATAAGTCCTTCTGACTGGGCAGCATTTGAAATTAGTTTACTTTTATATTTTTAGAGAGCTCAGGGTTACTTTGTACAACAATGAGGGGGTTTTAAATTAGAACTCTAAACATTATCGTTGAATGTATAATACAGTCATTACTGTTTACTCACTACCTTTCATATACCTAGAAATTAATGTGGTACTAGAGAAACTATCTATAATAAAACCAAAAGATCCCTAAGCCCATAAAGTTTTATTCAGTGAATATATCTTGGACATAGTATGTACTTAGTATTTTTTGTTAAATTTAATTTGAATTCATTGGTATAAATTCTTTGAAAGTTTTGTGAATGAATTTTTTTCTAATTTAAGAAATTGCTAAATTGGTGTTTTGATTTCCCAAATTGTCAATATTAAACATCAGTAGCCCTGGAAATTTGTCTCTGTGAACAAAAAATAAACCAACAGTTGACTATATACCTAGGACTTAAATTGAAAAAATTGCAGTTTATCAGATTAAAAACCAGTAATTTAATACATAAAAAGGAAATGTCTTTTTTTTATTCATGTAAAATAAATTCTGTATTTACCAGCTCTTTACCCATCCAAAGGTTATCAAGTAATGAGATATTCCACAAAAGTAAATTCTGGAAATAAAATTTTATGTTAAAACTTTTAAGAAAAGGAATAAATGGAATGTTCCTTAGAATAATTAGCAATATCTATACTGAAACCATCAACAAGCATTTTATTAAATGGGAAGAGGCAAGAGGCATTCCCAATAAGATCAGGGATGAATGTCCATTATCACCACTACTATTCAATATCATATTAGAAATGTTAGCTTCAGCAATTAGAGAAGAAATTAGAGAAGAAAAAGAAATTGAAGGAATTAGAATTGGGAAGGAAGAGACAAAACTCTCACTCTTTGCAGATGACATGATGGTCTACCTAGAGAATCCCAAGAAATCATCTAAAAAACTACTGGAAACAATTAGCAATTTTAGCAAAGTTGCAGTTTATAAAATAAACCCTCATAAATCCTCAGCTTTTCTATATATGTCTAGCAAGATACAGCAGGAAGAGCTAGAAAGAGAAATCCCATTCAAAGTAACCTCAGACAATATAAAATACATGGAAGTCTATTTGTGAAGACAGACTCAGAAACTGTTTGAAAACAATTGTAAAACACTTCTCACACAAATTAAATCAGATTTAAATAACTGGGAAAATACCAACTGCTCATGGATAGGTAGAGCTAATATAATGAAAATGACAATTCTACCCAAACTAAACTACCTGTTTAGTGCCCTACCAATCAAAACTCCAAAAATTTATTTTAATGAGTTAGAAAAAGTTGTAAGTAAATTCATATGGAGGAATAAAAAGTCAATAAAAAGTCAGTAATTCAATGAAAAAAGTACAAAAGAAGGGGGCTTAGCCCTACCTGCTCTAAAATTATATTATAAAGCATCAGTCATCAAAACTGTTTGGTATTGACTAAGAAATAGAGTAGTGGACCAGTGGAATAGACTAGGTGCAATAGCAGGAAATGATTATAGAAATATGCTGTATGATAAATCCAAAGAGTCCAGCTATTGGTATAAAAACTTTCCCTTTGATAATAACTGCTGGGAAAATTGGAAGTTAGTATGGAAGAAACTTAGATTAGACCAACACTTCACACTGTATTCCAAGATAAGATCCAAATGTTTAGAGGCTGTAGATGTAAAAACCAATACTATAAACAAATTAGAAGATCAAGGACTAGTTTACCTGTCAGATCTATGGAAAGGGGAGTAGTACATGAATAAGGAAGAGATGAAGAACATCACCACAAACAAACTAGATGATTTTGATTACATTAAATTAAAAAAGCTTTTGCACAGATAAAACCACTGTACCCAAGATCAAAATAAATTTAGTAAATTGGGAAACAATCTTTACAACTAATGATTCTGACAAAGGACTCATTTCTAAAATATACAGAGACTTGGGTCATATTTTTAAAACAAAAAGCCATTCCCCAATTGACAAATGGTCAAAGGATATGCAAAGGCAATTTACAGATGAGGAGATCAAAGCAATCCATAGCCATATGAAAAATTACTCTAAATCATTTCTTATTAGAGAAATGAAAATCAAAGCTTCTCTGAGGTACCACCTCACACGTCTCAGACTAGACAATATAACCAGAAAGGATTATAGTTATTGTTGGAAGGGATGTGGGAAATCTGGGACACTACTACTCTGTTGGTGGAGCTTTGAACTCTTCCAACCTTTCTGGAGAGAAATTCAGAACTATGCACAAAGGGCAACAAAAATGAGTACCCTTTGATCCAGCAATACCACTGCTGGATCTATACCCTGAAGAGATGATGAAAAAGGGTAAAAACATCACTGGTACAAAAATATTCATAGCAGCCCTGTTTGTGCTGGCAAAGAATTGGAAATCAAATAAATGTCCTTCAATTGGGGAATGGCTTAGCAAACTGTGGTATATGTATGTTATGGAACACTTGTTCTATTAGAAACCAGGAGGGATAGGAATTCAGGGAAGCCTGGAGGGATTTGCATGAACTGATGCTGAGTGAAATGAGCAGAACCAGAATAACACTGTACACCCTAACAGCATCATGGGGGTGATGTTCAACCTTGATGGACAGGCTTATTTCATCAGTGCAACAATCAGGGACAATTTTGGGCTGTCTGCAATGGAGACTACCATCTGTATCTAGATAAAGAGCCTTGTCACTTTAACAAAGTTCAAGGATGATTCCCTTTAATTCAGAAAAAAAAACAGATATCTTATTGTCTGATTTTGTTATCTCTTATTCTTTTTGTTTCTTCCTCAAGGATATGATTTCTCTCATCATGTTTAGTTTGGATCAATGTAAAAACATAGAAACAAAGTAAAGAATGGCAGATTGCTTTCTCTGGGTTGGGGTTGGGGGGAAGTTAGATTGGGGAGAAATTGTACAACTCAAATGAAATCTTTAATAAAAAAAAAAACAAAAAAAAGAATTTTCTTCATTTACCTTTCACAACTCCTTTTCCAGTTGGTCAATTCTATTTTCGGAGGATTTTTCTATTTGCCCAAGTGTAGGTTTAAGAGAATAATTTTTCTTTTTGCATTTTCACAATTGAGAATTTGAGAAAATTATTTTTTTTGCATTTTTCCAATTGAAGATCTGACAGAATTATTGTCATTTTGTGTTTGTGCAATTGTACTTTCCAAGGATTTGTTTTCTTATTGTGAGATGTTAATTTTCTCTTGCAATGTGTCAATTTTATCTTGAGTTTCTTTTCCCGGTTTTTCCAATTGATTCTTAAACTCCTTTCTGATTTCTTCAAGGAAGTCTTTCTGGGCTGGAGACCAATTCATATTCTCTGAAGTGCTAGATCTCTCTTGGTTATAATCCAGTTCTAAGTATTTCTTCATGGGCCCTCCTTTTTGCTAGCCTTTCTTCATCTTCCTAGGATCTTGTATTGGGGAGGGGGGGACTGGCTCTCCAAAGTTTACTTTTGACAAACCTAGAGATTTTGTTCACTTTGCTTAGTAATTCCAAGGGATGACCAGTATGGGGAGCTGGTTGCTTTCTCTGGAGTGTTTGAGGTCATCAGCAGCAGAGTCTGAGTGAACCCAAGCCTGAGGGGTGGGGGTGGGGGGGGTGTTACTGTTCATTCTGGCAAGAGGGCTTCACTGAAAGTATGAATCTCAGTTCCCTTACCCAGTTGGTCATTTTTCTCAGTATGCTCTGAAACTCTGTGCTGGAACTCATCCTCCCATCTTTCCTCACACCCAGCCAAAGATTCCTCAGCTAAAGTTGGTTCTCCGATCCACCACTCACCAAAGCCTCTGTGACCGAGGCCGGTCCTCTGGCTTGCCCCAGCTGCTGTCCCTGTGCTGGCCCTCTGCTCTTGAATCTCAGTTCACACATGGTCCCCTGAGACAGACCTTGTTGACAGATGTTCTTCTTCTAGCTTCTCTTTCTGGGTTTTGTCAATCAAATTTCTGTTAAGAGGTTTCATCCTTGTTATTTTTGAGGGGAATCAGAAGCACTTAACAAAGCGCCTGTCTTCTCTCCGGCATCTTGGCCAGAAATCATACTTATCTACTTTCAAAGAGGATAACTCTTTGTTCTAAAATTGACTTCTGAAAATAGTCGGGAAGTCATGACCCATGCTCAAAAGTATTTTTTTTTCTACAAAATCAGTTTTTCATTCAATTGGTAACTACAGACTGTTGAACATGACTTCACCATCCAAAGGATATAAGGCAAGATGTTAAATTTCTGTAAAAGGAGAACTAGTAGTCAATCAATCCTGATCTTAGTCCACTTTCAAATTTCTGCTACCACCTACCACTTGGAATTAAGTTATTTATAGTCAATTCAGTAAGTATTTATTAAATGCCTTTGTTGAGGAAAACTCAATGTTGGGCACTCAGAAGAGAAAGAGAAAAATAAAATGTTGCCTGTCTTCCAAGATCTTACACTCTGACAAGAGAAGTGAGGCAAACATAAAAATAAACTTGCTAGAAAGCAGAATCCCTAAGTGAATGGAAGCTTTTTGAGTACAGGGATGGTTGTTTATGATTTGAGATTGATTTTTTTCTGTAATTGCTTAGCAAAATACCCTGTGGAAAAAAATAGTATTTGTTGGATTAACAGGAATAGGAAGGACTAGGATGGAAATTTGTATGGAGTGACTCCAATGTTTCATTCTTCAGCTTTCAATCTTCAGTACTACCTGGGAGTACATACCTCCTAGCAAGAACTTAGTCAGTCTGCATCTAATTCCATTTCCATGGTCCTTCCCATTAGCTGCTTTTCAGGCCACAATCACATGGGCTTTCATCCCATACCCTTTACATAAAGGTAATGTAAAATTTCATTTTCTGTGATACAGCAATTGGGGAGGACCTATGATGAAATAGTCCATCTCTTTTTGTAACTGTGTACCACTCAAGATTGTCTATCTCAGGGGTAGCTAGGTGGTGCACTAGATAGAGCACAGGCTCTGCAGTCAGGAGTACCTGAGTCCAAATCTGGCATCAGACACTTAACAATTATCTAGTTGTGTGGCCTTGGGCAAGCCACTTAAACTCATTGCCTTGCAAAAAAAAAAAGCAAACAAAAAAATTTTCTATCTCATTAAGAAAAGTTGTGTTTAGAAGCAATCTTCATTTTAATCCATCATATTTCTGTGCTGGTGAGTTTTTAAAATAATTTTTAATTTTCTCCTTTTGATATTTTTAATTTTTAATTTTCTCTTCCTGAGGTTTGCTTCTTTTATGGGGGGAAGGTCCAAACATACAATTTTTAAATTTTAATTAATAAATTTTTTTTGAATTTTACAATTTTCCCCCTAATCTCATTGCCCTCCCCCCACACTTCACAGAAGGCAGTCTGTTAGTCTTTACATTGTTTCCATGCTCTACATTGATATAAATTGAATGTGTTGTGTTGGGAGAGAAATAATATCCTTAAGGAAGAAAATAAATTATAAGAGTTAGCAAAATAACATAATAGGATCACTTTTTTTTGTTTTTCTATTTTTTTAAATTAGAGGCAATAGTATTTGTTCAAACTCTATAATTGTTTTTCTGCATACAGATGATATTCTCCAAATTGTCCCTGATTGTTGCACTGATGGAATGAGCAAGTCCATTAAGATTGATCATCACTTCCGTCCAAGATGGCGGAGAGAAGACAGGCACAGTTCTAAAGTCTCCTGATCTTTCCCCATCTATCAAATGAAACAAACCTCTTAAAAGAAATGTGACCCACAAAACCCAGAAAGAAAAGCCAGGAGAAAGAACATCCACCTGAGGATTTGTCTCGCGCAGCAGCTTTGGCCAAATTCAGTTGGGTGAGTCTGGGTTAAGAGGGAGGATCAGCCCTGGATCAGCCAGATTAACAGGTGAATTGGAACAGAGAGTATGAGGACCAGAGAGCCAGACCTGCTGGATAAGCGGTGGGGCTGGACAAAAGGGGGTGGGTCTGTGGGGAAGCAGAGGCACTGGTGTTGGTGCTGTCCCCCTGGAGCTTGGGGACCAGGCTGGGGGGAGAGTTCTGGTAAAGGAGAGCTGCGGACACCATCCCTAGGCTCCTTGGGTCTGAGACACTCTGAGTCCACACCTCCATTGCACAGAGGCCTCTTCCCAAACAAACAAATGCAAACTACTTCTGCCTCAGGCCCACCTGTGTGACCAGAAGAACCAGCCCAGCTGAGGAATGACCTCAGGCCAGGGTAAAGCTCACCATTGATTGAAGGCAAAAAATTCAATAGCTCCAACTCCTCCCTTCTAGCAAAGGGAGAAGGCCTCTCAACCAAGGTCACAGACACTCCAGAGAAAGCAACCAGCACCTCCTACTGGCCAGCCAGAGAAACTGCACTCAGTAAAGCCTTTAGGGATCCCAAGCCCAGGTGAACCAGCCCCCACCCCAACTCAAGGTCTTAACATAATGAAGAAGGGTCAGCGGAAAGGTGGATTCATAGAAAAATTCGTGGAAGGGAAAGACCCCAACTCAGAGAGACCTGGAACCTCTGAGGAGAATACAATCTGGTCTCCAGCACAGAAAGACTTCCTTGAAGAAACAAGGAAAGAGCTTAAAAATTTGGTAGAGAAAATTAATACCTTGCAACAAGAAAACAAAACCTTAGAAATTACAATTGGACAAACACAAAAGGAGAATAAATCTCTCAGATCATCAATTGGAGAAATACAAAATGAGAATAATTCTCTCAGATCCTCAAATGAGCAAATGCAAAAAGAAATTAATTCTCTCAAAACCTCAATTGGTCAAATGGAAAGCTCTTTTAAAAGTAGAATTGACCAACTGGAAAAGGAGTTGCAAAAGATTAATGAAGAAAACTCCTCCCCCCAAAAAAGAATGGAGCCTACAGAAACTAGTGACTCCATGAGACAGCAAGAGTCAGTTAAACAAAATCCAAAAACAGAAAAAATAGAAGCAAATGTAAAATACCTCATCAACAAAACCACTCACCTCAAGAATAGATTGAGGAGGGGCAACCTGAAAATTATAGGACTTTCTGAAAACATTGAAGAGAAAAAAAGCCTGGACTTTTACAGGATCTAGTGATGTAAAACTTCCCCGATATCAAGGAATCAGAGGGCAAAGTAGTTATTGAAAGAGTACATTGATCCCCACCAGAAAAAGACCCTAAAATGAAAACACCAAGGAATGTTGTGGCCAAACTCCAGAACTATCAGATAAAAGAGAAAATCCTGCAAACAGCCAGAAAGAAACAATTTAAATATCAAGGAGCCACAGTAAGGATCACTCAGGACCTGGCTGCATCAACTTTAAGGGATCAAAGGGCCTGGAACAAGATATTTCGAAGAGCACAGGAGCTTGGAATGCAGTTAAGAATCTACTTTCCTGCAAAGATGAGCCTTCTCTTCCAGGGAGAAAGATGGACATTTAACAAAATGGAAGAATTCCAAAAATTTCTGATGAAAAGACCAGAGCTAAACAGAAAATTTGGACATAAAACAGGAGGTTCAAGAGACACATGAAAAGGTAAAAAAAAAGGGGGGGGGCTGGTAAAAGGAAAAAAAATGCAATCCAGTAAGTTGAAACTGGCTATATCCCAGTATGGGGGGGGGGGGGAGATTCTCATAAATCTTGAGAAATGTAACTCTAACACAGAGAATACACCTAGCCAGAAATGATGGACATTCATGACCTATCCATGGGACTACTATCTAATGGGATGTAACCGGCTTTAACCCCACTTGGGAGAAAGACTCTAATAACTCTCAGGAATTTTGACTCTATTTGATAAAATATACTGAACTAGAAGGGACAGACACTCAGAATTTTCTATGACTTAGATAGTATGATCTAAAAAAAACACACTACCTCCCTAAAAAGGAGGACAGGAAAGAGACAGGAGGAGGGAGGGGATTGAATGGGGTAAATTTCATTACACTAAGAGGTACAAAAAACCTATGGCAATAGTGGGGAAGAAGGGAGCAGAGGAGAAACACCTGAATCTTCTTCTCATCAGACTTGGCTTAAAGTCAACCTACACATACTCAGTTAACTTATAAAACATCTAACCTTTCAAGTATTAAAAGGGGAAAAGGGGAGGGGGGACGGAGGAAGGGAAGGGGACTGGGGGAAATAAGGGGAAATAACAAAAGGAAGGGAAGGGAAAAGGGGAAAAGGGAAAGGGAAAAGAAAGGGGAGGGTGTGATATAGGAGGGCAAACACACTGAAGGCGGTGGTATTCAGAAATGAAAGGCTGGGGAATATGGATAAAGGGGGGGGAGGGGGAAAATACAAACAGAGGAAAGAGCACAGAGGGCAATAAAGAACTAATAATCATAACCATGAATGTGAATGGGATGAACTCTCCCTTTAAATGTAAGCAAACAGCAGAGTGGATTAAAAACCAGAATCCTACAATATGCTGCTTACAAGAAACTCATTTGAAGCAGAGAGATACATATAGAGTAAAGATAAACGGTTGGAGCAAAATATATTTTGCTTCAGCTGAAGTAAAAAAAGCAGGGGTAGTAATCCTTATCTCAGACAAAGCAGCAGCAAAAATAGATAGCATTCAAAGAGATAAGGAAGGAAACTTTATCCTCCTAAAAGGTACCATAGACAATAAAGTCATTTCAATATTGAATATATATGCAACCATGGGACAGAACCCAAATTCTTAGAGGAGAAGCTGAACAAATTACAGGAAGACATAGACAGCAAAAGTCTGCTAGTGGGAGACCTCAACCTCCCACTATCAGATCTAGATAAATCAAATCATAAAACAAATAAGAAAGGAATTAGGGAGGTAAATAGATTGTTAGAAAAATTAGATATGATAGACTTATGGAGGAAATTGAATGGGGATAGAAAGGAATATACCTTTTTCTCTGAAGCACATGGAACTTATACAAAAATTGGCCATGTACTAGGACATAAAACCCTAATGATCAACTGCAGAAAGGCAGAAATAGTAAATACATCTTTCTCAGATCACAGTGCAATAAAAGTCATATACAATACTGGGCCAAGGAGCTATAGACCCAGAACAAATTGGAAACTGAATAACCTCATTTTAAAAAATGAGTGGACCAAAAAACAAATTATAGAAAGAATTAACCATTTTATCCTAGATAATGATAATAATGGAACAACATGCCAAAACCTATGGGATTCATTCAAAGCGACTCTCAGGGGAAATATTACAGCTCTAAATGCTTATATGAACAAATTGGAGAAAGAGGAAATCAATGAACTAATCACGCAACTAAAAAATTAGAGAAAGAACAAATCAAAAATCCCCAATTAAATACCAAATTAGAAATTCTAAAAAATTAAAGGAGAAATTAATAAAATTGAAAGGAAAAAAACTATTGAATTAATAAATAAAACCAAAAGTTGGTATTATGAAAAAAACCAATAAAATTGATAAACCTCTGGCCAATTTGATTAAAAAAAAAAGAAAGAAGAAAACCAAATTGCTAGTATCATAAATGATAAAGGTGAACTCATCACCAATGAGCAGGAAATTAAAGTAATAATTCAAAATTATTTTGCCCAACTCTATGCCAATAAATTTGATAATCTAAGTGAAATGGATGAATATTTACAAAAATATAAGTTGCCCAGGTTAAATGAAGAAGAGATTAAATACCTAAACAACCCTATCTCAGAAAAAGAAATTCAACAAGCCATTATTGAACTCCCTAAAAAAAATTCTCCAGGGCCTGATGGATTCACAAGTGAATTATACCAAACATTTAAGGAACAATTGGTTCCAATCCTATATAAACTCTTTGGAAAAATAGGTAAAGATGGAACTTTGCCTAACTCTTTCTATCTAACCAATATGGTACTGTTACCTAAACCAGGAAGAGTTAAAACAGAGAAAGAAAATTATAGACCTATTTCCCTGTTGAATATAGATGCAAAACTGCTAAATAAAATTTTAGCAAAACGATTACAACAAGTCATCACTAGGATAATACATTATGATCAAGTAGGATTTATTCCAGGAATGCAGGGTTGGTTCAATATTAGGAAAACTGTTAGTATACTCAATTATATCAACAACAAACCTATCAGAAATCATATGATCATATCAATAGATGCTGAAAAAGCTTTTGACAAAATACAGCATCCATTCCTATTAAAAACACTAGAGTGTGTAGGAATAAATGGATTGTTAGCAGTATTAGCTAATTAGATAATTAGCAGTATCTATCTGAAACCATCAACAAGCATTATATTCAATGGGGAGAGACTAGAGGCATTCCCAATAAGATCAGGGGTGAAACAAGGGTGCCTATTATCACCACTACTATTCAATATTGCATTAGAAATGTTAACATCAGCAATTAGAGAAGAAAAAGAAACTGAAGGAATTAGAATTGGGAAGGAAGACACAAAACTCTCACTCTTTGCAGATGACATGATGGTCTACCTAGAGAATCCCAAGAAATCATCTAAAAAACTACTGGAAACAATTAGCAATTTTAGCAAAGTTGCAGTTTATAAAATAAACCCTCATAAATCCTCAACTTTTCTATATATGTTTAGCAAGAAACAGCAGGAAGAGGTAGAAAGAGAAATCCCATTCAAAGTAACCTCAGACAATATAAAATATTTGGGAGTCTATTTGCCAAGACAGACTCAGAATCTTTTTGCAAACAATTATAAAACACTTCTCACACAAATTAAATTAGATTTAAATAACTGGGCAAATATCAACTGCTCATGGAGTGGTAGAGCTAATATAATAAAAATGACAATTCTACCAAAACTAAACCATCTGTTTAGTGCCCTACCAATCAAAATTCCAAAAAATTACTTTAATGAGCTAGAAAAAATTGTAAGTACATTCATATGGAGAAATAAAAAGTCAAGAATTGCCAGGAGCTTAATGAAAAAAAGTGCAAAAGAAGGTGGCTTAGCCCTAACCAATCTAAAATTGTATTATAAAGCATCAGTCATCGAAACTGTTTGGTATTGGGCTAAGAAACAGAGTGGTGGACCAGTGGAATAGACTAGGTGCAAAAGCAGGAGACGATTATAGTAATCTGCTGTTTGATAAACCCAAAGAGTCCGGCCATTGGGATCAAAACTCCCTCTTTGGTTAAAAAACTGCTGGGAAAATTGGAAGTTGGTATGGAAGAAACTTAGATCAGACCAACACCTCACGCCCTTTACCAAGATAAGATTCAAATGGTTACAGGACATAGACATAAAAAACAATACTATAAGCAAATTAGAAGATCAAGGACTAGTCTACCTCTCAGATCTATGGAAAGGGGAACAATTTATGACTAAGGAAGAGTTGGAGAACATCACCAAAAACCAATTAGATGATTTCAATTACATTAAATTAAAAAGCTTTTCACAGATAAAACCAATGTAACCAAGATCAAAAGAAATGTAGTAAATTGGGAAACAATCTTTACAACTAATGATTCTGACAAAGGACTCATTTCTAAAATATACAGAGACTTGAGTCAGATTTTTAAAACAAAAAGCCATTCCCCAATTGACAAATGGTCAAAGGATATGCAAAGGCAATTTACAGATGAGGAGATCAAAGCAATCCATAGCCATATGAAAAAAATGGTCTAAATCATTAATTATTAGAGAAATATAAATTAAAGCTTTTCTGAGGTACCACCTCACACCTCTCAGATTGGCCAGTATGACCAGGAAGGATAATGATCATTGTTGGAAGGGATGTGGGAAATCTGGGATACTATTACACTGTTGGTGGAGCTGTGAACTCATCCAACCCTTCTGGAGAGTTATTTGGAACTATACCCAAAGGGCAACAAAAATGTGCATACCCTTTGACCCAGCAATACCACTACTGGGTCTATACCCTGAAGAGATGAGGAAAAAGGGTAAAAACATTACTTGTACAAAAATATTTATAGCAGCCCTGTTTGTGGTGGTAAAGCATTGGAAATCCAGTAAATGTCCTTCAATTGGGGAATGGCTTAGCAAACTGTGGTATATGTATATCATGGAACACTATTGTTCTATTAGAAACCAGGAGGGATGGGATTTCAGGAGAACCTGCAGGGATTTGCATGAACTGATGCTGAGTGAGATGAGCAGAACCAGAAAAACACTGTACACCCTAACAGCAACATGGGGGTGATGTTCAACCTTGAAGGACTTGTTCATTCCATCAGTGCAACAATCAGGAACAGTTTTGGGCTGTCTGCAAAGGAGAGTACCATCTGTATCCAGATAAGTAGCTGTGGAGTTTGACCAAAGTGCAAGTATTAATCCCTTTAATTTAGAAAAAAACCAGATATCTTATTGTCTGATCTTGTTACCTCTTAGACTTCTCTTCTCTTTAAGGATATGATTTCTCTCTCATCACACCCAATTTGGATCAAGGTACAACATGGAAACAAAGTAAAGACTGACAGAGTGCTTTCTGGGGGGGGGGGAGGGAAGCAAGATTGGGGGAAAATTGTAAAACTCAAATAATATCTTTAATAAATATAAAATTTAAAAAAGGGGGAAAAAAAGATCGATCATCAACCCCATGTTGCTGGTGTACAATGTTCTTCTAGTTCTGCTCATCATATTCAGCATCAGTCCATTCATATCCTTCCAGGCATCTCTGAATTTCCATCCCTCCTGGTTTCTAATAGAACAATAGTGTTCCATCATGCATATATAACATAATTTGTTCAACTATTCCCCAATGGATGGACATTCACTCAATTTCAATTCTTTGTCACCACAAAGAGAGCTGATATGAATTTTTTTGTACAAGTGAAATTTTTACCTTTTTTCATGATCTCTTCAGGGTATAGACCCAGGAATGATATTTCTGGATCAAAACGTATGCACATTTTTATTGCCCTTTAGGCATAATTCTAAATTGCTCTTCAGAAAGTTTAGATGGGTTCACAGCTCCCCAAACAATGTATTAGTGCCCCAGATTTTCCACATCCTTTCCAACATTGATCATTGTCCTTTTTGGTGAGTCTGAGAGGTGTGAGGTGGTACCTCAGAGATACTTTAATTTGCATTTCTCTAATAAGTAAGAATTTAGAGCAATTTTTCATTTGACTATGGATCGCTTTAATTTCCTCACCTGTAAATTGCCTCTGCATATCCTTTGACCATTTGCCAATTGGGGAATGACTTGATTTTTATAAATTTGACTCAGTTCTGTATATATTTTTGAAATGAGTCCTTTGTCAGAAATACTAGTTGTAAAATTTATTTTCCAGTTTACTACATCTTTTTTTTTTGATCTTGGTTACAATGGTTTTGTCTATGCAAAAGTTTTTTAATTTAATGTAACCAAAATTATCTAGTTTGTTTTTTAATGAT
This sequence comes from Macrotis lagotis, assembly GCF_037893015.1. Taxonomy (NCBI): domain Eukaryota; kingdom Metazoa; phylum Chordata; class Mammalia; order Peramelemorphia; family Peramelidae; genus Macrotis; species Macrotis lagotis. The sequence continues at coordinate 269,045,777 of NC_133659.1, read as the reverse complement.
GTTTCCCATCTCTTCCTTGGTCATAAGCTGCTTCCATTTCCATAGATATGACAGGTAAACTATTTCTTGTTCTCCTAGTTTGCTTATAATGTTTTCTTTTAAATCTAAATTCTTTCTTTATTTTGATCTTGGTATAGTGTGAGAAGTGTTGGTCTAATCTAAGTTTCTATCATACTGACTTCCAATTATCCCAACAATTTTTATCAAAAAGGAGAGTTTTTTTAATCCCCAAAGCTGGACTGCTTGGTTTTATCAAATAGGAGATTACTATAAGCATTTCCTGCTATCTCTTTTGCACCTAGTCTATTCCACTGATTCACTACTCTATTTCTTAACCAATACCATACAATTATGATGAATGATGCTTTTATAATATAATTTTAGATCTGGTACAGCTAAGACACCTTCCTTTGCACTCTTTTTCCCCCATTAAATCACTGGAAATTCTTGACTTTTTATTTCTCCATATGAATTTAGTTACAATTTTTTTCTAACTCATTAAAGTAATTTTTTGAAATTTTGATTGGTAGGGGACTAAATAAGTAGTTTAATTTAGTTAGAACTGTCATTTTATTACATATTTATCATATTAGCTTATACTATCCACGAGCAGTTGATATTTGCCAAGGTTTTTAGATCAGATTTTATTTGTGAGAGAAGTGTTTTGTAGTTGTATTCATAGAGATTCTGAGTATGTCTTGGCAGGTAGACTCCTAAGTATTTTATATTGTCTAGTTATTTTGAATGGGGCTTCTTTTTCTAGGTCTTGCTGCTGTATCTTGCTAGTCACATGTAGAAATGCTGAGGATTTATGAGGTTTTATTTTATATTCTGCAACTTTCCTAAGGTTACTAATTGTTTCTAAAAGGTTTTTAGATGATTTTTTGGGATTCTCTAGTATACCATCATGTCATCTCCCAAGAGTGAGAGTTTTGTTTCTTCCTTCCAAATTCTAATTTCTTCAATTTCTTTTTCTTCTCTTATTGCTCAAGCTAACATTTCTAACACAATATTTAATAGTAGTGTTGATAACTTGCATCTCTGTTTCACCCCTGATATTTTTTGGAATGTCTCTAGTTTATCCTTATTGCATATAATGCTTGTTGATGGTTTCAGATAAATACTGCTTATCATTCTAAGGAACATTCTATTTATTCCTATGCTCTCTAATGGTTTTAGTAGGAATTTTGTCATTTTTCAAAGGCTTTTGCAGCATCTTTTGATATTATCATATGATTTCTGATGTTTGTTATTATATAGTTAATTAAACTAACAGTTTTCTAATATGGAACCAACCCTGCATTACTGGGATAAATCCTGCTTGGTCATAGTGTAATATTCTAGTGATAACATCGGGTAATATTTCTAATATTTTATTTAATGTTTTTATCTATATTTATTAGGGAGATTGGGCTATAATTTCCTTTCTCTCTTTTGACTCTTCCTGGTTTAGTTATCAGTACCATATTGGGGTCATAGAAAGAGTTGGGCAGAGTTTCATCCTCAGTCTATTTTTACAAAGAGTTTGTATAGAATTGGAACCAATTGCTCCCTGCATGTTTGATAGAATTCACTTGTGAGTCTGTCTGACTGTGGAGTTTTTTTTTCCTTAGGAAGTTCAATAATGACTTGTTGAATTTCTTTTTCTGAGATAAGGTTATTTCAGTATTTAATTCCTTCTCCATTTAACCTGGGCAACTTACATTTTTTTTTTAGTTTTTGCAAGGCAATGGGGTTAAGTGGCTTGCCCAAGGCCACACAGCTAGGTAATTATTAAGTGTCTGAGGCTAGATTGGAACTCAGGTACTCCTGACTCCAGGGCTGGTGCACTATCCACTGTGCCACCTAGCCGCCCCTCAACTTATATTTTTTAAAATATTCATCCATTTCACTTAGAGTATCAAATTTATTAGCATACATTTGGGGAAAATAATTCCACAATATTACTTTAATTTCCTCCTCATTGGTGGTGAGTTCACCTTTTTCATTTATGATACTGATAATTTGGTTTTCTACTTTCTACTTTCTTTGTTTATCAAATTAAGCAGAGGTTTTTCAAGGTTATTGGGAATTTCATAAAACCAATTCTTAGTTTTATTTATTAATTCAATAGTTTTATTACTTTTCATTTTATTAATTTCTCCAATTTTTAGAATTTCTAATTTAGTAGTTAATTGGGGAGGTTTTAATGTGTTATTTCTCTAAGTTTTTAGTTGCATGTTTAGTTCATTGATTTCCTCTCCTTCCAAATTATTCATTCAATCATATACAGATATAATATATACCCTGACAACTACTTTGACTGTATCCCATAAGTTTTGGTATGTTTTCTCGTTATTGCCATTATCTAGAATGAAATCATTAATTCTTTCTATGATTTGTTATTTGATCCACTCATTCTTGAAAAATGAAGTCATTTAGTTCCCAATTAGTTTTAGGTCTATGTGTTCCTGGGCCATTATTGCATGAGATTTTTATTGCATTATTATCTAAGGATGTATTCATTATTTCCGCTTTTCTGCATTTGATTATTAGGTTTTTATGCCTACATGCTCAATTTTTGTGTAAGTGCCATGTACTACAGAAAAAAAGTTATATTAATTTCTATCCCCATTCAAATTTCTCTAAAGATCTATCATGTCTAGGTTTTCTAACATTTTATTTACCTCCTTAACTTCCTTCTTATGTATTTTATGGTTAGATTTAACTAAATAAATGGGAGGTTGAGGTCTCCCACTAGTAGAGTTTTGCTGTCTATGTCTTCCTGTAGCTATTTCAACTTCTCCTCCAAGAATTTGGATGCTATACCATTTGGTGCACACATATTTAGTATTGAAATTGCTTTATTTTCTATTGTGCCTTTTAGCAGGATATAATCTCCTTCCTTATCTCTTTTAATGATATCTCTTTCTGCAGTTGCTTTGTCTGAGATAATGATTGCTACCCCTGCTTTTTTCATTGCAACTGAAGCAAAATATATTTTTCTCCAACCTTTTACCTTTACTCTATATGTATCTCTCTGCTTCAAATAAATTTTTTGTAAGTAGCATATTGTAGGATCCTGCTTTTTAACCCACTCTGCTATTCACTTACATTTTAAGGGAGAGTTCATCCCATTCATAATTAAAGTTATAATTACCTGATATCTTCCTTCTTTTTATATTTTTCTCCTTTTTTCACTTTATCCATATTCCCCAGTATTTTATTTCTGAATACCACCCCCTTCAGTGTATTTGCCCCCTTGTAAGCATCCTCCTTCCCTTTCTTTCCCCTTTCACTTTTCCCCTTCTTCATTTTGTAGATCCTCTTTTACTCCCCCTCCCCCTTTCCCCTTTTAATACTTGAAAAGTAAGTTAAATTTCTCAACTTAACTGAGCATGTGTCTGTTAACTTGAGGCCTGATGAGTGTAAGAATTAGACAGTTCTCACCTCCTTCCTTCTTCCCCCTCTATTGCAATAGGTCCTTTGAAGCTCTTTCTGTAATGTGATTCACCCCACTCAATCTTCTCTATCCTCCCATCTCTTTTCTGTTCCCCCTTTTAAAGGAAATATTTTTTAAATCATTCTATCAGAGTCACAGATAAGTCATTAATGTCCATCATTCTGCTTAACTATATTCTCTCTAATAGAGTTACAATTCTTGAGAGTTATGAGATTCTTTCCTCCAGGTAAGGATATAGGCAATTTCATCTTATTAGATAGCAGGGGTTATTTTTACACTTTTTTTTTTACCTTTTCATGTGTCTCTTGAGTCTCCTGTTTTAAGTCCAAATTTCTATTTAGCTTTTGTCTTTTCATCAGGAAAAGCTGGAAGTCTTCTATTTCTCCTATTTAAATACCCAACTCTTCCCTTTGAAAGAGAAGGCTCAGTTTTGCTAAAGAGCGAATCTTGGGCTCCATTCCAAGCTCCCTTGCTCTTCAGAATATCACATTCCAAGTCCTTCAATCCCTTAATGTATATGCTGCTAGGTCCTGTGTAATACTTACTGTGGCTCCTTGGTATCTAAATTGTTTCTTTTTGGCTGCTTGCAGGATTTTCCCTTTTATCTGGAATTTGGCCACAATATTAAGATTCCTTTCCGGAGGGGATCAATGTATTCTTTCAATACCTATTTTGGTCTCTGGTTCCATGATATCAGGGCAATTTTCCATCACTAATTCCTGCTATATTAAGTCCAGGCTTTTTTTTTCCTCTTCAATGTTTTCAGAAAGCCTAATAATTGTTAGGTTGTCTCTTCTTGATCTATTCTCAAGGTCAGTGGTTTTGCTGATGAGATATTTTACATTTTCTTCTAGTTTTTCAACTTTTGGTTTTGCTTAACAGAATTTTTTGTTTCATGAAGTTGTTAGTTTCCACAGATTCAATTCTTTTTTTTAGAAAAGAATTTTCTTCATTTACCTTTTGAAACTCCTTTTCCAATTGGTCAATTCTATTTTTGAAGGAGTTTTTCATTTGCCCAAGCATAGGTTTGAGAGAATTATTTTCTTTTTTGCATTTATCCAATTGAGGATTTGAAAGAATTATTCTCATTTTGTGTTTGTCCAATTGTATTTTCCAAAGATCGTGTTTTCTTGTTGTGAGGTGTTAGTTTTCTCTTGCAATGTGTCAATTTTCTCTTGAGTTTCTTTCCCCAGTTTTTCCAATTGATTTTTAAACTCCTTCTTGATTTCTTCTAGGAAGTCTTTCTGAGCTGGAGACCAATTCATATTCTTCTCAGAAGTTCTAGATCTCTCTGAGTTGGGGTCTTTATCTTCTAGTTTTCAATGAAACGCCCTTTCTGATGGCCTTTCTTCATTTTCTTAGGATCTTGTATTTCAGTAGGGGCTGACTCACAGAGGTTTGATTTGGAAGTCCCTAGAGGTTTTGCTGCCTGGGCTTAGTAATTACAAATGGGCTGACCAGTAGGAGGTGCTAAAGACTTTGCTCATTGAATTTAGTAACTCTAAATGTGTTGGGGGCATGCTGGTTACTTTCTCCAGAATGTTTCAGGCCCTCTCCCTAATCCTGGAGTGAGTGAGGAGGGGCAGCAAGATCTGAATTGTCCTTGAACAATAGTCTGCATCCTAAGAGAGGAAGATAATCTCCCTTTCATCTGAGGGAGCTCTGTTGGCCACATCTGAACCTGAGGGGGGAGGGGCGGTTGCTGTTTGTTCTGGTAAGAGGGCTCAGTTAAAAGTATGGAGCTCAGGCTCCCAACCCAGCTGGCCAATGTCTGCATTGACAAAATCTGCAACTCTCTGTGCTGGAACTCACTCTCCAGTCCAGCTGGGACTCACCAGACCTCTGTTTCCCCCAGCCAAAGATTCCAAGGCTAAAGTTCGTCCTCGGACCAGCCACTCACCAAAGCCTACATGGCTAAGGTCAATCTTATGGCTTCACTCCGCCCCTGCTAACTCTCTGCCCTCTGCCCCCAGCTCACTCACAGTCTCCTGAGACAGACCTTTTGGTAGATGTTCTTCTCTTAGCTTCTCTTTCTGGGTTTTGTCAATCTGATTTCTCTTAAGAGGTTTCTTCATGTTATTTTTGAAAGGAAACCAGTAGACATTATCACAGTGCCTGTCTTCTCTCAGCTATCTTGGCTAGAAGTCCCAAACATAGAATTTTAATTTAAAATATGAGATGGGATGGCATGGAATGGGATGGGATGGGATGGGAATGAATTAGAATGAAATGAAACTGAAATGTCCACAACAAGTATTATTAAAAAAATCTGAGGAGTAAAATTAAGTTAAAAAAAAAAAAACCTTAGTGTATCCTTTAAAAAAAATCTCTGGGTGGCTATGAGGCATAATGGATAGAGCACCGACCCTGGAGTCAGGAGTGCCTAAGTTCAAATTCAGCCTCAGACACTTAATAATTACCTAGCTGACGTTTTTGCAAGCCACTTAACCCCATTGCCTTGCAAAAACCTAAAATAAACCTCAGGATAAGTTTCTGTTTTTCAGCTAAAGGAAATATTTACTTGTCAGTATGTTCCTTAATTGCAACTGCATCTTGATAACAAATCATAGTTTCCAGTGAAAGGAGGAGATACTGTAAGAAGGAAAGGTATAAGCTTCTCTGAGAGTAGGTGTTACAAGGATAATGTAATGGATTCTGAGCATTGAATAATGACAATCTAATAAAGAATATCTCAATGGCAAGGTTGTCCACTGTAGTGTTTGGTTATCATTAACAAATCACATCCCCCCCCTTTTTTTCTTAGTAATCAGCAAACCACAGCTCATATTCTTTTGACAGAAAGCAATTCTTTTTCTTCCATTTCTCTTTAACTATAATAAAACCCTAATGAATACCAAAGGATTCTGTGAGAGGTACAATAATAATCTATTGTATTACTGATTGAAAAGAATTCACTACATATTCAGAGAGATTTAAAAGGGCCTGATTTTCAAACAAATAGTTTTGATAGGCAGATTCAGGACAAATGCTAAACGGTATTCAATTAAACCAAGGGACCTTATTCTTACAATAGTTCTCCACATGTCAAATTGATATCTTTAATATCTTTTAAATCCACCCTAATGTGCTGAGTTGCTCTCCTATTTAATAATATTTTTATTTTTATGCTATTTTCACATGTCATTTCCCAGAATGCAAGTGAACATTAAAAGTGAAATGGTGCCCCAGAAAGTTAAAAATGATATGTTGCCTAGTAATATCAGCCTCTCTGTGACCCTATTTGGGGTTTTCTTGGCAATGATACTGGAGTAGTTTGGCATTTCCTTCTTCAGATCAACAATTAAGTAACTTGTCCAAGGTCATACTGCTAATAAGTGTTTGAGGCCAAATTGGAACTGACAAAGATGAGTCTTCTTGACTCCCAGCCCAAGACTCTATTCACTGTGCCACCTAGCTGCCCTGAAAAGTTGGCATGCCTAAAGCAAAACTTTTAGGCATCTCTTGCTGCAAAGAGGCAGTGAGGTGTGTGTGTGTGTATGTGTGTGTGTGTGTGTCTGTGTGTGTGTGTGTGTGTGTGTGTGTGTGTGCACTTTATAAATTTTGTGGAAATATTTTTCTCATACTCAAACTTTTAGGTTTTAGAATGAATTAAGAAAGTTAAGAATTAAGAACAGTAATAATGAGGATGATATGGAAAGGTTTGCAAAGTGCTCTATTTATTTTATCTCATTTGAACCTTATAACAACCTTGAGGAGATAGGTAATGTTATTATTAAACATGGATATTTTACAAATGAGGAAACTGGAACTGAGAAAAATCAAGTGATTTACTGGGGATCATAGAAGTGTCTAAAGCAGGATTTGATCTCAGGTCCTCTTTACTCCAAATCTTGCCTGCTTATCCATTTTGCTCCATAGGTGTTTTATTTTATGTAGATATCATGAAAATGGAATGTTCCCATAATGTATGAGGAATTTGTAGAATGGTCAGTCAATAAATTGCTGAAAATTTATTAATCAACAATGATAAACCAGACATTTACTATGCCTGGAAAATTCAAAAATGAAAGGTTTCCTGTCCTTAAGATGCTCACAGTCTAACAGGGGGAAGAGTTTGTACATGGACTAGTATACAAAAAATGGATACTAGATAATGGGGTAGTGAAACTGACAGTTGAGGGAATCAACAGTTCATTGTAGAAGAGCTGAGGGAAATAAAGAATTGTAAAAGATAGAAATAAATTTCAGTTTTGATGGGACAGAAAATACAATGGAGATAAAAGGGGAAACATCATTTAAAAAGATTAGCAAGAATTCAGTTTAGGTACTTCTTATAATAAAGGAGGGAATGTGTAATAAATCTGGAAAGGACTAAGATAATAAAATAAAAATGACAAAAATCCCCAAATAATTAACTTATTGAATGCCATACTAATCAAAAAAGCCAAAGTATTACTTTATAGAAGTAGAATATATAAAAAATATTCATCTGGAGCAAGAAAAGGTCAAGAAGGTCAAGAGAATTAAGGGGGAAAGTGAGCAACAATGTGATCCAGTAGCTGTAGATCTCAAATGATACTATTATGGACTCATCCCAATCTCAGATTTTGGAATTCTCTGATACAGATGATGATCCAGCAAAAGAAACTGAGTAAGTGTGATGAGAGAAGGTACAGGAGAACCAATATCTAACATTTAAATAGCAATATTGTATGCATGGATATAATGCATCTAAGAGATAACAATGTTGGTAAAATCCATCATCAATTTCCATATTTCCTATGGGGGATATTTCCCCCAGCATCCCTATGAATACCTAGCCTAATTGTTCATTCATCTTATATATTCATAATTTTATTGGTTAAAATTCAGAAATACTCTATATCATGATACATAAAGACAAAGATAAAGGGGAAATGCTTTTAACAACAAAGTTTAAATTGATTTTGACTAATATTAATTAATTAGCTATTAATTAAAAGCTATTTCACACAAGATATTTGACTGAGTGAGAGGTAGAGACAAAAATGCATTGCCCCTGATCTCAAAGGTCTTGGCTTTTACTGGAGACATTCCACAGGTATCTAAATAAGTGGAAACAATACACATATAAGTTAATAAAAACAATTTCAAGAGAGAAGTTGTGATAGCCATTGTAGCATCAGGAAAGCCATCATAGGGGAAGGATAGTCTGAATTGTTCTTAGAAGGAAGTTCATCCAGAATTTTTATGAAATGAAGTTGTAGAGTGAAATCCATTTGTGCAAAGGAAGACAGGAAGCTAGTGGGCTATTTTGTATAGGAAATAATTATTAGATCAATTTGACTGGAATGGAGAAGCAATGAAAAAATCAAGAAAAGCAAAGAGAAATAAAATTAGAGAAGTAGGTGGGAATTACATTGTAAGCAGATGTGATGAGAGGTCATGTCTTTTGTGCTCTATCCTAGAAGTGGTAGGGAGCTTCTAAAGATTTTTGAATAGTAGCACTGACATGCTCTAATCTGTGTTTTAGAAGTACCTGTTTGATAGTTTTATAGGGGATAAGTTCAAAAGAAGAGAGATTGGAAAAGGGAAAATTTCAATTATTTCCTAAGGTTGATTGTATTGGATTTCATTCAATCCAATGCAATCCAGAGGTAATTACAATAATCTGAAAGGGGTATATTGAGGATAGAGCCTGTGTGAGTGGAGAGAAGGTGACAAATGAAAAAAGATGCACTTTTCAAGGAGAAAATTATACAAGTAAGCATTTGTCTTAAAATTTGATGTGGAAACTTGTTTGGGAATGAAGAAAAATGACAAGAAGGACACCAAAGCTATAAACATGGGTAGATAAAAGATTGATGGTATAACTAACAAAAGTATAGAGCATTAAGATGGATATGCTTAGAGAAAATATAATGAGTTGTAAATTGGGTGGAGCCAGGATGATGTAGTAAAGGCAGGGACTCCCATGATCTCTCCCTTAAACCACTCCAAACATCTTCAAATAATGATTCTAACTAAATTCTAAAGTGACAGAATGCACAAAAAAAACAAATTGAAACAATTTTCCATCCCAAGACAACTTAGAAGATCAGTAGGAAGGGTCCATTTACATCAGGTCTAGAACAGACCTGTTGCACAGTCCAGTCCACCACACCAGAGCAAATTGGCTCCAGTCAGGCAGGAATGAACTACAGAACTCCTGAATCCTTGGCAACAGTAGTGGTTTCAGACCTCTCAGCTCTGGAATTGCCAAGCACAACTTGAGAGGTCAGCAGGAAAACTGCACACAAGAGAGTGAAGAACAGTCCTGCACAGGTTCCAGAGGATCAGGAGCAAATCCCAGGAGTCATCTAGCAGCTGCTTCCAGAGTACTCAGTCCACAAAAGGAAGGAGGTCTTTTTGCTATCCATGAAACCAGACTCTATGTTTTACCCATACTCAGATCCAGGAAGCAGTTTGGGGTCCCAGTATCAGGAAAAAGGGGCACAACAGTTTACTGCCTTTAGCAGAGCAAAGACTCTCTGTTCTAGGGCAGAAAGGACTGCTAGTGGTCATTCACAGCTCAAAGCCCAAACCAGAAGAGTACTTATAGCCTCTCATAAGATCTTGGAGAATTTGAGAACCTGCAGGTCCCTGGAGGTATCTCTGAAAATAAATGCAAAAACCCTCACAAGCATGTGATAATGCATTCAGGCTGGGGAAATGAGCAAACAGCAGAAGAAAAAGAATCCAACCATAGACAATTACTTTGGTCCTATGGAGGAACAAAATACACACTCAGACTCAGAAAGATAACAAAATCAAAGTTTCTGTATCCAAAGCCTCCAAGAAAAATATGAGATGGTGTCAAACCATGGAAGAACTCAAAAAAGATTTTGAAAATCAACTAAGGGAGGTAGAGGAAAAATTGGGAAGAGAATTGAGACCAATGTGGGAAAATCAGGAAATCCAAGTCATCAGCTTGGGGAAGGAATTACAAAAGTTACTAAAGAAAATAACATCTTACAAACCAGTCTGGGCCAAATGTAAATAGTCCAAAAGAGAAATGAGGAGAAAAGTGCCTTAAAAAGCAGAACTGACCAAATGGGAAAGAGATATAAAAGCTCTTGGAAGAAAATAATCCCTTAAAATATAGAATGGAGCAAGGGGTAAAATGATGACTTTGCATGAAATCAAGAAACAATAAAACAAAAAATCAAAAGAATGATAAACTAGAAGAAATTGTGAAATGTCTCCTTGGAGAAACAACTGATCTGGAAAACCGATCCAAGGAAGATAATTTAAAGATTATTGGGGGTAGTTAGGTGGTGCAGTGCATAGAGCACCAGCCCTGTAGTCAGGAGGACCTGAGCTCAAATCTGGCCTCAAACACTTAATAAGCCTAGTTACCATGAAAAAAATGATTGTACTACCTGAAAACCATGACCAAAAAGATTCTAGACATCACTTTTAAGAAATTATCCAATAAAATTGTCATGATTTCCTAGAAGTAGAGGGTAAGGGAGAAACTGAAAGAATCCACCAATCTCTTCTAAAAAGATATCTCAAAATGAAAACTGTCAGGAATATTATAGCCTGATTTCAGAACTCCCAAATCAAGGAGAAAATATTGAATATGATATTCTGGGAGACAAAGGAGCTTAAACTGCAACCAAGAATCAACCACCTACCAAAACGGAACATTTTCTTTTAGGGGAAAAGATGAAGTAGGGGATTTTCAGACCTTCCTGATAAAACAACCAGAGCTGAAAAGAAAATTTGATCTTCAAATATAAGACTCAAGTGAAGGATATAAAAAGCTAAATGGGAAATGCAAACAAGAAGGGACTTAATGATGCTGAACTGCTTATATTCCTGCATGGAAAGATGATATACTGATAACTCATATGAACTTTCTCATTTCTTAGGACAGTTAGGAGGAGCATTTGTGGACGAGCACAGATAGAGTTGAATTTGAAGGTCTAATATATTAAAAAATATTGAGTTAATGGGGAAGAAAGGAATGTACTGGGAGAAAGGTAAAGGATAGGTAGAATGAGGTAAGTTGTTTCACATAAAGGAGCAAGAAAAAACTTTTATGGTGGAGTGGAAAATTGGCAAGGAGAGGGGGAGTGAGTGAGCTTTACTCTCATAGGAATTGGGTCAGAAAGGGAATAACATTCACATTCAATTGTGTATAGCAATTTATCTTACCCTAGAGGAAATTAGAAGAGGAAAGATATGGGGGAAAGGGGGTGTGGGGGTTTGGAAGAATGGTGAAGGTGGTAGAAGGGAGGGAAGACTGTGGGAAATGATAATCAGTTGCAAAAGATCTGAGGAAGGAAAGGGTGAAAGGAGAGAAAGAATAGAATAAATGGGGGTGAGGGGAAATAGAATGGAAGAAAATACTAGCCATAATAACTATGGAAAAATGTTAAAACAAGTTTCTTTGATAAAGACCTAATTTCTCAAATATAGGGAACTGAGCCAAACTTATATAAAAAAGAGCCATTCCTCAAATGATAAATGATCAAGATACGAACAGTTTTTAGATGATGTTATCAATACCATAAATTTAAACCATTTTTTAAAAATTGTCAATTCACTATTATAGGAAAAATGCTTTTGGAACAAGTCTGTTGTATTATCTTATGCCTATTAGAGTAGCTAATAAGACAGAAGGAGAAAATGACAAACATTGGAAGTGTTATAGGGAAATTAAGACATTAATGCACAGATGGAGGAGTTGTGACATGATTCAATAATTTTGCAGAATAATTTGGAACTATGTCCAAAGGATTATAAAACCATGCCTAACCTTTGATCTAGTAGTGGCACTGCAAGGTCTACATTCCAGAAGAGATAAAATATAGGAAGAAAAGAATCTACAGGAAGCAAAGTCAAGATGGCAGTGTGATGAAAGACTTTCCCAGGAGCTCTCTCCAAAATATTCCAAAAACCTTAAAATTGTGGATATAACTAAATTTTTGAGAGATAGAACACACAGAAAGATCCAGTGAGGCAATTCTCCCACCCAAGGTAACCTAGAAGATTCTGGGAAGGCTCTGTTACACAGGGTTGGGGGGGGGTAACGCAGCCAGGATCACTGGGCAGAAGTGAAGGAGTTCTAGCCTTCTGGAAACAGCCCTTGGGGCACCTGGGTCCCTGGGAGTGCCAGCTCATGGTAGCAGAGGCAGTTTCCAGACCTACCAATCTAGGGAACACCAAGCATAACTTGGAAGATCAGCAAGGAAAACTCTTCCAGATTGAGTGGGGAGCCAGCATGGCTGTCAGCACAACTGTGGTCCTCCATGCAACCTGGGTCCTGGAAAACAGAAGCAGGCCCACAGAGTCAACCAGCAGGGAGCTGCCCAGCAGGTGTGACCAGAGTGCTCAGCCCACAGAAGGTAAGGGCATGTGGGGTTACTGTCAAGGTCTCTCCTCTGTCCCTGGGCAGGACTCTTGTGCTTTATCCATATTCAGGGAGGAAACAGCATACATACTTAATAGGGTATATAAATCTGGAAGAAAAAGGGAAGAAAGGGGATGGGAGAATGGGGACAGGGAGAGGAGCAGGGTTATAGGTGATAGAAGAGAAGATAGATCCTGGGAGAGGGTAGTTAAATATAACATTTTGGGGGTTGGTTTTTTGGCAAGGTGGGGGGATTGGGTGGCCTATCTGAGACCATGCAGCTGGGTGGTTGATGGGTCTCTGGGATGGGATGTGGGCTTGGGGCCTCCTGGCCCCAGAGGTGATGCTCTGTCCTCTGTACCACTTGCCTGCCCCATAGCACAGAAGCACAGAGTGAAAGAAGAGAGAGAGAATAGAATAAATGGGAGCAGGGAGGCGTGTCTGTGAGAAAAAATATAGAAATAACTTCTCTGATGGATTTATGATAAAGAATGCAATCCACTCCAGAGAGAGGCTGATGGTATCTGAACACACACTGAAGAACATTTTTTCTCTTTCTTTCATTTTATTCTTGTGAAGTTTTTTTTTTTTATTTTTTGGGGGGGAGGGATTATGTTTACTCTTATAACAAGGCTATTTTAGCAATGTGTAAATAAATATAAATGTAAATTAAAATGAAGAATTATAAAATAACAATTAAATAACACTTATTCATGCAGTGCTTACTGTTTGCTAGGAATTGTACAAGGCAAGGGAGATACAAAGAAAAAAGCAAAATATTACTTGACTTTAAGGAGTTTACATTCTATCTGAAAATCGGTGTATTAGAGCCAAATAAAAAATAGGTGCAAAGTGGAAAACAAATTTTAAAAATGTCTGTTAGGCTGGAAAAAAAGAATCTACATATATATAGGGTTATTTAAAACTGAAGCATCCTTTTTAATGCTTTATTTTTCTTGAGGTTTCTCTTTTTTTGGGGGGTGGCTTATGTGCACTTTTACAACATGATTATCATAGTAATGTTTTTCATGGTTACACAATTTTAGACTACACTAAGTAACTTGCTTTCTCAACAAATGGGGAGGGAAGAAGGGAAAGAATTTGGAACTCAAAGCTTTGGAAGTGAATGCTAATATTTGTTTTTGCATATAACTGAGGGGAAAAATAAAATAAAATTTAAAAAGATAGAAAATAAGAAAATATAGTAAGTTGTAAAATGGAACATATTGAGTTTCATATATCCAGGAAGATATATTCAGCAAGAAAATCACTTGTAATCAGGGTTCAGAAGAGAAAATAGTATGATATATAGATTTATGGAATTCTGCTTTGAGATAATAACTGAATACATGGGAAATGATGATATCAGTAAGGTGGAGAATGAAGCCAGAGGTATTATGACATAAGTTTGAGGATGTCTAAATGTAATGGGCACAGTGGATAGAGCATCAGGCAAGCCTGGAGTCATTAAGATCTGAGTTAAAACTTGGTCTCAGACACTTTAGACCCTGGGCAAGTTCCTTAACCCTGTTTGCCTCAGTTTCTCATCTGCAAATGAGCTGGAAAAGGAAATGGCATCTCTGCCAAGAAAACTCCAATGTCTCAAGAACAATTGGACACAACTGGAATTGACAAAAGAACAAAATATTTATTGGGTGGGAAACAGAGGTTGGTCAATGAAAGGAGACAAAGAAGGTAAACAGGGACAAAAATCAAGACAACAATGTTTCATGGAAACCAAGACAGTAAGAGAAAATCATTAATATTATAAAAATATGCTCTGAGATTAAGTAGAGTGAGAACTGAGAAAAATTCATTGTATTTAGTAATTAAGGTCACCTGTAACCTTGGAGAAGGCTGTTTAGTTAAATGATGGGTTTGGAAACCAGATTGCAACAGAATGAGAAGTGAGTGGAAAGTGAGAAAGCGGAGGAAAGAGTCATACTTTCTGGGAATTTGGTTATAAAAGAGAAATAATTTGATAATTATAGAAAATCAAGCAAATGAATCTGCTTTCTGATAAAATATGCATGTTTATTACTTAGTTGGTCTTTGGGTTGTTAATTGTTTGTTTTCCTATGCCTCTTTTTTTCTAAAAGTCAAAGTAGCTAAATGGATTGAGAATTGACCTCATAAACAAAGATCTGCATATGCATCTTGTCTTAAGATTGCATGACCCTGGACAAGTCACATATTCTCTCCAAACGCTATAGTTGAACAGGAAATGACATACCATTCTAGTATTTTTGCCAAGGAAACCCCAAATTTAGTCACAAAGAGTTGGATATAACTGAAATGACAAAAAAAAAAATCTCCTGTGGTTGCACTAAATGAATTGCGAAATTAAAGAACTAGTTTCAAAAATATGTTAAAATGACATAAAAGAAATTTGCTTCTGTGATTAACACGCTTCTAAATTGCATTTAAAAATAACTATATTATCATAATTATGTAGGGCTCAAATTCTAATTCATCATATATTTCCTTTAAATTGTATGGAGCAGAATAGCTTAGTGAAGTAGATTCTGGTCTGGAAATTAGGAAACCTGAGTTCAAATATTGCCTCAGTCACCAACTAGTTGTGTGACTCTGACAATACTTATACTTTTCTTTTCTTTTCTTTTCTTTTCTTTTCTTTTCTTTTCTTTTCTTTTCTTTTCTTTCCTTTTCTTTCCTTTTCTTTTCTTTTCTTTTCCTTTCTTTTCTTTTCTTTGTTTTTTTAAAGATTTTATTTATTTTGAGTTTTACAATTTTCCCCCTAATCTTACTTCCCTCCCCCCACCCCCCACAGAAGGCAATTTGTCAGTCTTTACATTGTTTCCATGGTATACATTGATCCAAATTGAATGTGATGAGAGAGAAAGCATATCCTTAAGGAAGAAACATAAATTATAAGAGATAGCAAGATCAGACAAAAAAGATACCAGTTTTTTCCCTAAATTTAAGGTAATAGTCCTTGGTCTTTGTTCAAACTCCACAGTTGTTTTTCTGGATACAGATGGTATTCTCCATTGCAGACAGTCCCAAATTGTACATGATTGTTGCACTGATGGAATGAGCGAGTCCATCAAGGTTGATCAATGCCCCCATGTTGCTGTTAGGGTATACAGTGTTTTTCTGGTTCTGCTCATCTCACTCAGCATCAGTTCATGCAAATCCCTTCAGGATTCCCTGAATTCCCATCCCTCTTGTTTTCTAATAGGACAATAGTGTTCCATGACATTCATATACCACAATTTGCTAAGCCATTCCCCAAATGAAGGACATTTGCTTAATTTCCAATTCTTTGCCACCACAAACAGGGCTGCTATGAATATTTTTGTATAAGTGATGTTTTTACCCTTTTTCATCATCTCTTCAGGGTATAGACACAGTAGTGGTATTGCTGGATCAAAGGGTATGCATATTTTTGTTGCCCTTTGGGCAATACTTATACTTTTCTTTCCCTCAGTTTCTGTACCTGCAAAATGAGAGAGTAAGACTAAATGACTCTAAGGTCTCTTCCAGTTTAAATATATGAGCCACCAATTCAGTGCTCTAATGTAGGTATGGGACTTTAGATAACTATTCAATATTAATTCAATTAGAAGTACATCTACTGAAATAGCAATAAGCAGGAAATGTCTTAGTACAATAAGGAAAACTTTAGAAATTACATCTTTTTTTAGGTTTTTGCAAGGCAAATGGGGTTAAGTGGCTTGCCCCAGGCCACACAGCTAGGTAATATTAAGTATCTGAGACCGGATTTGAGCCCAGGTACTCCTGACTCCAGGGCCAGTGCTTTATCCACTGTGCCACCTAGCCACCCCCTAGAAATTATATCTTAATGTATAATTTTATATCTATAGGGTGGTATCTTATGAAATTTCTATTCTCCTCATGTTTGGTCAAAATTATGGAGGAAAAACAATAAAATAGAATGGAAAATCTCTAGATGTGAAACAAAATTTTAGTTAATATATTCTACTAGTATTTGTTTTCAATAAAGCATGTGCTGTTTATATTTAAACTTGTTTTTTAATTTACTGAAAAGCATATAAAAGTACTAATCTAAAATTCTTCCAGAAGGAACAAATTATTTGCATATGAATGTTTATATTTGTACCTATAGATATAATCTCTCTATACATACACACACATATATATGTGGTCAGTTCTCTTCATTTGTGGTAGCTGTGTTCTATGAACTCACCACAAATACTGAATTTATGAATACTGAACCATTGCTCCTAGAGGTACTAAAAAGTGAGATTCCTATAAACTTCTGGTCACATTTATTTTAGCACTTTCCAGAGCAATAACACATGCAGATTGACAAATTTCTTCTTTTTTTTTGGATTGTTAATTCCTTGAATTCTATTGAATTCACAACAAGCACTATAATGCATGTCTGAATAAAGCTTATCTAACATATATATTTTCTCCATAAGGCATACTATATCCTTCTTGTGATTAGAGAAACTAGACAACTCTTCAGCAATATGGAGGTCATCTGAACAGTAAATTACCAACAAAAAATGCAAAAATTTGAAAAACATCAGCATGATTTTTTGACCATGAAAAGGAAAATTGGTTACAGTAGGAGAACTGAAATAATACAGTTGAATGTCAACTTTGATCTCATCTGGGACTAGGTGTAGTAGGGAGTCAGACTTTTTGCAGCTTTGTGCAAGTCTGAAAATGACCAAAAATGACTCCAAGTTCTCTATAGGTATTTATTTTTAGGTTACAAATGTATTTTTGGAAGTATACAATCCACAGATGCATATTGATTTTAATAGTTAACATGTTTATAGAACTGTCCAGTTTGCATAGCACACTACAAATTTAATTTCATTTGATACTTACAACAATGTGATAAGGTAAGTTGTATTAACATCTCCATTTAACAGATGAAGAAATTCGGGCAGAGAGAGGTTAAATAATTTGATGAGATCACACAACTATATAAATGTCTGAGGCAGACTTTGAGGTCCAGAACTCTTCATTGATCTACCTAGCTACTTCTGTGTATCTATCCATCTATTCATCCATCCATCCATCCATTGTGTCCATCTATCTGCTTCTACTCATCCATCTGTCTCTATTTATCTCTCTCTCTCTCTCTCTCTCTCTCTCTCTCTCTCTCTCTCTCTCTCTATCATCTTTCCATTTTTAAATGGTAGAATCTAGCTATCTGAATAGAAGTTCAAATTGTTTACACTATAGTATTAAAATCTTGTGTGTGTGTGTGTGTGTGTGTGTGTGTGAAGCAAAACACTTCAGGGAAAAGGTGATAGTGTAAATTAAAAATGGTTATCATTATGTGAAAATTTTCATTTTATGGGCCTTACAAATGAAAGTTAACATTTTTTCATTATGTAAATTGTAAAAGATCTTATGTGTTTGTCTCTCTCCATCATTGTCTCCCTAACACTGATACGCATGAATACACATACACAGACCCATACAAACACACACACACACACACAAAATGAAAAGTTTAACATGTGTTTTATAATTAATCATTTCCTGATGGGAAGAAGATTATAATATGCAAACCAAAAGCTTGATTTTAAGTATTAGTTTTAAAATTTTTGTTGATTCAATAGATGATGGATTTGATTCCAACCCTCTCTTAAATTCTTGTCTCTTCTGGTATGGGATGCTAACAATGGCTAAAATACTAATACAAAAAGAAGGAATGAACAGCCTGAGGCAAAGACATTTTAAAAATTATGTGATGAAGAAGATGTACTTAAATTATTTGATTTTGGAGTCATATAGAATACAACCATTTTTCATCAACTGGTTGCCTATTTAATCAATTTTTAAGTTTTGTTGTTTTCTGAATCTGTACTTTTCCTCTCTAGACCCAGGGAATAAAAGTTCTCATTCTTGGAATGTTCTAAGAGTTATGAATGTTTCCCTATAACAATTCTTGAAAGATATAGTATAAGTATTATTGTCCCCATTTGGCAGACAAGAACACTAATGCACAGTTTCAGTGATTTGTTCAATTGTACAAAAGCTATTAAATGTTGGCAACAGGGCTCAGTCTTCTGATTCCATGATAAATGACTTTTCCACCATACCATTTTCATTTTCATTTCTATCTTTTTTTTCTTTTTTGTCCAAATCTGTGACTTTTAAACTTTGGAGGACTTCTGATATGTAATCTCCCTCAGCTACTACCAGAAGGCAGTTCCTTATAAGTTATAGACCTAAAGCGTTACTTGCGGCATTGAAGGTATCTGATGATTTTCCCAAAATCATTCATGTCATCTATTTCAAAAGCAAGGTTAGTACCCAGTTCTTCCATACTTTATCTTTTATTTTATTCTGTCTTTTAATCAAAGTTTATGTTTCAAAATGAAGACCAATATATTAATAAGAATTTCATGAAGGTCTTCTGATAAATATATGACACTATTTTGTATCAAGTAGCTGCTTAATTTTGTCACTGGACTAAATCAAAATTATTTTATTTCTGAGTGAATCAGTCTTAAAGACTAAAAAAACTATATACTGTAGTTCCCACGTGGAAACTGCCAAGTGTCCATAGTTCAGTACCTGATTTCTACCACCTAGAACATGATCTTCAACAATTTTGCAATCAGACAAAATCAACCCTGTGAAAGCAGTCACATAATTATGGTATTCATTTTTATCATCACAATGGAAACCAAAAACAGAACTATAGAAAAATGAAAAAAAATGAAAGGGCAACTATTTTTAACCCCGAAAAATTAACAAGTTTTAATTTTTTTTCAAACACATTGAAAATGTTTCAAAAAATCTCTAAGCACATATAATTAACAAGTTTCTCAAGTTTTATGCAGACTAAAAGTATTATAATATGCCATGGCATAATGATAAGAACAACTACTTTGAAAGTGATCAATCCAAGTTTATTTCCCCATTAAAATATTTTTAAAGAATATGTATACTTAATAGGGCTTAGAAATCTAGAAGAAAAGGGGGAGAAAGGGTAAGGGAGAAACGGGATGGGGAAGGGAGGGGGAGGTAGGGGGATAGAGGAGAGGGTAGATCATGGGAGAAGATAGTCAGATATAATACATTTTCTTTTTCACTTTTTGCAAGGTGGTGGGATTGGGTGGCCTGTAAGGGACCACTGGGATGGTTGGGTGTTGGATCACTGGGGTGGGATGTAGGATTGGGACCTCTTGGCCCCAGTGCTGGTGCTCTGTCCCCTGTGCCACTTCGATGCCCCACAGCACACTTTTAATGAGGGACAAAGTGAAAGGAGAGAGAAAATATAATAATTGGTAGTGGGGAGAAATTGAGGGAGGGAATTACAATCAGCAACATTAACTTCCGTGGAAGTAACTTCTCTGATGGACTTATGATAAAGAATGTGATCCACCTCAGAGACAGAGCTGATGGTATGGGAACACAGACTGAAGCACATTTTTTCTCTTTCGTTCGCTTCATTTCTCATGAGGTTTTTTATTTTTGTGGAGGGGAGGGGGGATTATGTTTACTTTTACAACAAGACTTTTAATAATGTATAAATAAATAAAAATGTAAATCAAAAAAAGGAAAAGGTAGGACAATAGGGAAAAGGTATAGCTTATGAAAAAAGGAAGAGGGGTAATATAATTCTCAAAAAACATGAAGGAAGAAAAGGAAAAAGATCTATGGAGGAATCCAAGATTAGCTTTTTTTTTTTAACTAGGCCAGTGGAAAAAAGTCACAAAGAAGTCAAAGAAATAATCATTATCTGCACAGATTGCAAGGGGAAAGGTCAAAGGAATTCTTATGACAAATGACAAAGTAGATATAATTAGCAGACTTCATAGTAATGTACAAACAATTTGGCATAACCACATCTAAGTAATTAGCAAAAAACTATAATTACAAAAGAAGAACCAATTGGAAGAAATAAAATGTATTTCTATCAACTTGTGATGTATCAATTAACATGGACAGAAATACTGAAAAAGCTGTGCCTTAGAAGTCTATTGATAAATGTGCAAACTATAAGTGAATTAGAGTTTCTAACAAAAGGAAACAAATTTAATACCTGAGTCTGTCTAATTGATCCGAGGTGTGATTGAATCCATGATCAAAGTATAGTCCTTAAGGGCCCTGTTTCCTTAGTATCTATTTCAAAGAACAACAGATTAGATAAAACAGACAGAAGTCAGAGTATCCTTGTAGAGAAGATAAAGAATTCTGAACACAAGATAGAGAACAGCTAGCGAAAGACTCTTAGAGAACAGAATAGCAATCAAAACAAATTTCTGGCTAAGCATACCAGTGACTCAAAAGGTCATATGTGAGACCTCCAGCTCCAGTGCAGCAGGGAAAACTGCCAGTCCCAGAACCCAGGGGACAACTAGGCAATGCCACTAAAGTACATGGGCAAATCACCAGATCTTGAGGCCCTTACATAGAAAGCCAGTGGTCATTCCCTGGTCCCCTTGCAAAAGAAGTTTTAGACAGTACCCATGTACCCCAAGAGCAAAGCTCAATTTTTAAAAATAAGCACAAAACAGAACTGTGACCATGTAATGCTACTATGGTAAGAGGGAAAATCAAAATACAAATTCAGAAGAGGATAACAATGTCAAAAAGCTTACATAAAAAACCTCTAATGTGAATATAAATTGGTCTTAAGCCCAAAAAGTTCTCTTAGAAAAGCTCAAAAAGGATTTTAAAAATCAAGTAAGAGAGGTAAAAGAAAAACTGGGTAAAGAAATGAGAGCTATGAAAAAAATGTCCACAGGAAACATAAAAGTTGACTGAAGAAAATAACTCTAAAAAAAATAGAATTGTACAAATGGGGAGAAAATTCACTGTAGAAAATAACTCCTAGAATTGGTCAAATGAAAAAAAAGGTAGACACAAAAGCTAATAGAAGAAAATTATTTCTTAAAAATTAAAATAGGACAAGTACAACCTAATGACTCTATGAGACATCAAAAACAAATCAAGCAAAATCAAAATAATCAAAAACTAGAAGAAAATATAAAATACTTCATTGGAAAAAGCAACTGACAAGGAAAATAGACCAAAAAAGAGCCTGCACAATATCTTTCAGAAGGTTATCAAGAGGGGCAGCTAGGTGGCGCAGTGGATAAAGCAGCAGCCCTGGAGTCAGTACCTGGGTTCAAATTCGACCACAGACACTTAATAATTACCTAGCTGTGTGGCCTTGGGCAAGCCACTTAACCCCATTTGCCTTGCAAAAAACCTAAAAAAAAAAGTTATCAAGGAAAACTATCCTGATATCATAGAACTAGAGGATAAAATAGTTATTGAAACAATTGCCCAGTCACCTCCTGAAAGAGAACCCACTTCCAGAATGTCACATTAAAGGAAAAATATAGCAAACAAGTAGAAAGAAATAATTACAGTATGAAGAAGTCAAAATCAGGATTATAGAGAATATAGCAACTTCCACATTAAATATTCAGAAAACTTAGAATACAATAGTCTAAAAGGTCAAAGATCACAAGCAAGTGTCAATTGCATAGCAAAACTGAGGATAAATTTTCAGGGGAAAAGATGGATATTTAATGAAATAGAAAATGTTCAAACTTTGTTGATGAATTAGCAAAACATATAACTTGATTTTCTAATACAAGATTCAAGAGAATCACAACAAAGATAAACAGAAAAGAAAAAAACATGTTATTTAATAAGGTTAAACTGTTTACATGCTTTGGGAAGATAATACTTTCAACTCTTAAGAAATTTTTTTTAGTTTTTGCAAGGCAATGGGATTAAGTAGCTTGCCCAAGGCCACACAGCTAGGTAATTATTAAGTGTCTGAGGCTGGATTTGAATCGGGTACTCCTGACTCCAGGGCCGGTGCTCTATCCACTGAACCACCTAGCCACCCCCAACTCTTAAGAATTGTATCTCTATTATGATGATAAAAAGGAGTATACTCAAAGGGTGTGAGTAAAAAAGTAAGGGGTGAAAAAAGTATCATACTGGAAGAAGAAAGGGGGAGACACAATGGAGTAAATTATATCACAATAAGAGGCATGTAAGACCTATAACAGTAGGTGATAAGAAGGGAGAGATGAGCATTGTTTGAACCTTATTCTCATTAGATTTGCCTCAAAGAGGGAATAACATACACACACAGTTGGGTAGAGAAATATATTTTCCCCTAGAGGGAAGTAAAAATGAGAAAAGGAAAGTAAAGGGCGATGCTGAGAGAAGGAAAGTCACAGGTAGGAAAGAAAAAAGGAGTAAAGGGGGAGGAGCAGATAGAAGGGCTGACACAAAGGAAAATGGTGGTCAAAAGCAAAATCATGGTAATGAAAGAAAAGGTGAAAGGAGAGAGAAAATATAAATGAGAGGGGGAATAGGATAGAAAGAAATGGAGAGTTAGTGATCATAACTGTGAATTTGAATGGGATGAATTCTCCTGCAAAATGAAATTGAATAGCTTAGTCATTAAAAACTAGAATTATACATTATCTTGTTTACAGGAAACACATTTGAATCAGAGATTCACACAGAGCTAAGATAAAAGGTTGGAATGGAAACTCTTATGCTTCAGCTGAAATGATTTAAAAAAAAAGCTGTAGCAGTAATCTTGATCTCAAATAAAAGTAGCTCTAACTAAAAGAGACAATGAAGGAAGCCATATCTTGCTAAAAGACATTATAGACAATGAAACAATATCAATACTAAACAGATATGTACTGAGTGATATTGTATCCGAATTTTTAGAGAGGTTAGAGAGTTATAGAAATAGACAACAAAACTATACTAGTAGAAGACCTCAATCTCCCCCTCTCAGAGCTAGATAAATCTTATCACAAAACAAGTAAGAAAGAAATTAAGGAGGTAAATGGAATTTTAGAAAAGTTAGATATGGTAAACTTCTGTCAAAAATTGAATGGGAATAGGAAAGAAAATAACTTTTTTTTTTCCTCCATGGGATATATCAACTATACAAACATTGACCATAACAAAAAAATCTTACAACCAAATGCAGAAAGGCAAAAATATTACATCCTTTTCAGGTCATGATACAAAAACTGTGTAATAAAGAGCCATGGAAATATAGATTAAAATTACTTGGGGGGCAGCTAGGTGGTGCAGTGGATAGAGCACTGGCCCTGGAGTCAGGAGTACCTGAGGTCAAATCTGACCTCAGACACTTAATAATTACCTAGCTGTTTGGACTTGGGCAGGCCACTTTACCCCATTGCCTTGCAAAAGCTAAAAAAAAATTTACTTGGAAACCATATAATCTAATCCTAAAGAAGGAGTTGGTCAAACAACAAATTAGAGAGATAAGCAATAATTTCATCAAAGAAAATGACAATAATTAGACAACCTAAAAAAATTAATGGCATATAGCCAAAGCAGCAAGTACAGAGGAAAAAATTTTATCTCTAATTACTTATATGAATAAATTAGAGAAAAATAAGATCAATGAATATAATTGAAAAAGCAAGAAAAAGGACAAATTTAAAATCCCCAATTAAATAGCAAATTAGAAATTCCATATAACAAGAGAGTAATACAATTGAAAGTAAGAGAACTATTGAACTAATAAATAGGACTAAAAATAAGTTTTATGGAAAAATCTAATAAAAAACCCTCTGATTCATTTGATTCAAAAAACAAAGAAACAAAATTACTAGAATCAAAAATGAAAAGGGTGAATTCACTATCAATGAAGAGGAAATTCAAGCAATAATTAAGAGCTATTTTGCCCAGTTATATGTAAATAAACCTGTTAATCTAAGTGAAATGGTTGAATATTTACAAAAAATATAACTTGCCCAGATTAACAAATGAGGAAATAAAATATTTAAATAATCCAACTTTAGAAAAAGGAATTGAACATCTTATTCTACATTCCTAGATAAGTTCAAAATGGGTACATGCTTTAGTCATAAAGGATGATAGCACAAACAAATTAGGAGAGCAAAGGATAGATAAAGTCGGATCCATGGAGAAGGGAAGAATTTAGGATCAAACAATATTTAGAGAACATTATGAAATGCAAAACACATAATATCACAAACATACTAAAATCTCCATAGTGAGAGCTTGACAAAAGAAATAAAGATATCATAAGTTTCCATATACTGAAGGTTCTAAGGTTCTAACCCAACATATTCTAGATCTAGAGAAAAACAAAAACAAAACCACCCACACCTTCCTTCTCTATCAGAGATGTGAGTTTCAGTGTTTCAAGATTCAAATTCTTTGGAGAAGAAGAATGCAATTTTAAAATTCAGGGATATGAGCAGTTATTCATTTACGATACGTTACTTTTCATTTCTATTCCAATTAACTTCAATGTAATTCCTTTCCTGGGCATGTTAGCATAAGGAATAATTGAGTACCTAAATTGTAGTTAATTTAAGGTGTTTCTAGTTTTTCTAATTAGATAAGACAAAGGGAACCAAAGAAGTGATTTGCCATGAAAATTTCCTACAATTTGAACTCCATGAGAGTCCAAAGCTGTATGAATATAGATTACTTCCCTATTTCATAAAAGCAGTTGCATAATCATCTTCATCATCTCTAAAATTTATAATACCCTAAGGTTTGCAAAACACTTTACATTTATTATTATTTCACTTGATCCTATAAAGTTGAGTATATTATTCTTCCCATTATACATATGAAGAAACTGAGATTTAAAAAATTAATTTGCTTTCTGGAGGTCATATAGCTAGTAAATTCATGGACCAAGATTTTATCTCACATCTTTCTGACTCCCAAGTCTAATATTCATTAATTTAAACTAAAATAACGAAGTTGTCTTCCACTCATCAGGCTCCCAACTCTCCTACTGAGTTCTGCACATTACTCCTAATGCTTCAGAACTCCTCAAATTTAGGCTCAAATCTGAGCCTCCTTATAGCTAATGATGCATCTTTCTTTATATGTTAAAAAGTCATACTTTTAGTATAATCAATTATATCAGAACAAACCTATCAGAAATTATATGATCGGGGCAGCTAGGTGGCACAATGGATAAAGCACCGGCCCTGGAGTCAGGAGTACCTGGGTTCAAATCCGGTCTCAGACACTATTAATTACTTAGCTGTGTGACCTTGGGCAAGCCATTTAACCCCATTTGCCTTGCAAAAACCTTAAAAAAAAGAAATTATATGATCACATCAATAGATGCTGAAAAAACCTTTTGACAAAATACAATACCCATTGTTACTAAAAACACTAGAGAGTATAGGAATAAATGGACTGTTCCTTAGAATAATTAGCAGTATCTATCCGAAACCATCAACAAGCATTACACTCAATAGGGAGAGCCTAGAGGCATTCCCAATATGATTGGGGTGAAACAAGGATGCCCATTATCACCACTAATATTCAATATCGTATTAGAAATGTTAGCTTCAGCAATTACAGAAGAAAAAGAAAATGAAGGAATTAGAATTGGGAAGGAAGAGACAAAATTCTCACTCTTTGCAGATGGCATAATGGTATACCTATAGAATCCCAAGAAACCATCCAAAAAACTACTGGAAACAATTAGCAATTTTAGCAAAGTTGCAGGTTATAAAATAAACCCTCATAAATCCTCAACTTTTCTATATATGACTAGCAAGATACAGCAGGAAGAGCTAGAAAGAGAAATCCCATTCAAAGTAACCTCAGACAATATAAAATACTTGGGAGTCTATTTGTGAAGACAGACTCAGAAAATTTTTGAAAACAATTCTAAAACACTTCTCACACAGATAAAATCAGATTTAAGTAACTAGACAAAAATCAACTGCTCATTAATAGTTCGAGGTAATAATATAATAAATATTACAATTCTACCAAAATTAAACTACCTGTTTAGTGCCCTGCCAATCAAAATTCTAAAAATATTACTTTAATTAGTGAAAAAAGTTGCAAGTAAATTCATATGGAGAAATAAAAAGTCAAGAATTTCGGGATCCTGGGAACGCACGTGGCCTGCGGCCTAGGAGCAGTGGCAGCAGCGGCAGACGCAGAGGCAGATGCAGAGCGGGGCACTAGGTGAGGCCAGGCCTGCGAGGGCTGCACCGCCAGCATGTCCCTGGTGTCCGAAGCGTTAGTCTCCCAGGTTGCAGCTACAGAACCTTAGCCTGAGGATACTACACTTTATCAGAAGCTGAAAGGGGAACACATTTTGCTTTCTGATAATTCTTCTTCTCTTGCAGTTCAGGCCTTTTTACAAATGTGTGGGCTCCCCATCAAAGTGGTTTGTAGAGCAAATGCTAAATACATATCTCCATCTGGTAAAATACCTTTTATTCATGTGGGAAATCAAGTGGTATCAGAACTTGGTCCAATAGTCCAACTTGTAAAAGCCAAGGGCCATTCTCTTAGTGATGGGTTGGATGAAGTTCCAAAAGGCAGAAATGAAAGCCTACATGGAGTTAGTCAATAATATGTTGTTAACAGCAGAGTTGTATCTTCAGTGGTGTGATGAAGCTACAGTAGGGGAGATCACTCACTCTAGATATCTTTGGCCTCTGAACCACATCTTGGCTTATCAAAATCAATGGGAAATCAAACACAAGATGAAAGCCAATGGATGGGATAACAAGACTCTGGATCAGGTTTTAGAAGATGTAGACCAATGCTGTCAATCTCTTTTGCAAAGACTAGGAATACAATCTTATTTCTTCAATAAGCAGCCAACTGAACTTGATGCCTTGGTTTTTGCCCATCTTTTCACAATCCTTACCACTCAGTTGACCAATGATGAACTCCATGAAAAGGTGAAAAATTACAGCTACCTCCTTAATTTCTGTAGAAGAATTAAACAGAACTACTTTGGAGAAAATGGGAAAGGACACATGGCCCTCAGGTTGGCTTAGAAAGACTTGTTCAAGGAAAAGTTTAATTCTTAAATTAGGTTTAACTTCATGATTATAATAGTATCAGAATTTTAAAAATGAACACAACATTTAGAAACCTCCAGATGTATAACAAACCTTTATATGTATTTTGTAGCCAATGTACACACTAAACAATTCTGAATTAATGTATTGTATTCTAAATTATGTATGTTTATTTTTTGAAACTTGTATGTACATTCAAATAAAGCTTTAATAATGATACAGTTTTTTCCCCTAAAAAAAGAATTTAGAGATTTAATGAAAAAAAAGCAAAATAAGAGGTCTTAGCCCTACCTGATCTAAAATTATATTATAAAGCATCAGTCATCAAAATGGCTAGTATTGGCTAAGAAACAGAGTGGTGGACCAGTGGAATACGCGAGGTGCATTAGCAGGAAATGATTATAGTAATCTGCTGTTTGATAAATCCAAAGAATACAGCTATTGGGATAAAAACTCTCACTTTGATAAGAACTGCTGGGAAAATTAGAAGTTAGAATGGAAGAAACTTAGATTAAACCAACACCTCACACCCTATTCCAAGATAAGATCCAAATGGATACAGGATTTAGACACAAAAAACAATACTATAAGCAAATTAGAAAATCAAGGACTAGTTTACCTGTCAGATGGAAAGGGAAGCAGTTTATGACTAAGGAAGAGATGGAGAACATCACTAAAAGCAAACTAGATGAATTTGATTACATTAAATTAAAAAGCTTTTGCACAGATAAAACCACTGCAACCAAGATCAAAAGAAATGTAGTAAACTGGGAAACAATCTTTACAACTAATATTTCTGACAAAGGACTCATTTCTAAAGTATACAGAGAACTGAGTCATATTTTTAAAAAAAGCCATTCCCCCAGTTGACAAATGGTCAAAGGATATGCAAAGGCAATTTACAGATGAGGAGATCAAAGCAATCTATAGTCATATGAAAAATTGTTCTACATCATTACTTATTAGAGAAATGCAAATTAAAGCTTCTCTGAGGTACCACCTCTCAGACTGTCCAATATGACCAGAAAGGATAAGGATCATTGTTGGAAGGGTTGTGGGAAATCTGGGACACTATTACACTGTTGGTGGAGCTGTGAACTCATCCAACCTTTCTAGAGAGAAATTTGGAACTATGCCGAAAGGGCAACAAAAATGTGCATACCCTTTTATCCAGCAATACCACTACTGGGTCTATACCCTGAACAGATAATGAAAAAGGGTAAAAACATCACTTGTACAAAAACATTCATAACAGCCCTGTTTGTGGTGGCAAAGAATTGGAAATCAAGTAAATGTCCTTCAATTGGGGAATGGCTTAGCGAATTTTGGTATCTCTCTCTCTCTCTCTCTCTCTCATTATATATATATATATATATATATATATATATATATATATATATATATATATGAAACACTATTTTTCTATTAAAAAACAGGGAAGATGGGAATTTAGGGAAACTTGGAGGGATTTGCATGGCCTGATGCTGAGTGAGATGAGCGGGACCAGAAAAACATTGTACACCCTAACAGCAGCATGGGGGTGATAATTAACCTTGATGGACAGGCTTATTTCATCAGGGCAAGAATCAGGGACAATTTGGGGCTGTCTGCAATGGAGAATACCATCTACATCCAGATAAAGAACTGTGGAGTTTGAACAAAGTTCAAGAACTATTCCCTTTAATTTAAAAAAAAAAAAACTGATATCTTATTATCTGATCTTGTTATCTCTTATACTTTATGTTTCTTCTTGAAGGATATAATTTCTCTGTCATCACACTCAATTTTGATCCATGTATACCATGGAAACAATGTAAAGACTGACAAATTGCTTTCTGGGGGGGGGTGAGGGAAGTAAGATTGGGGGAAAAATTGTAAAACTCAAAATAAATAAAATCTTTAATTAAAAAAATAATTCAAATATGTTAAATGTCATAAAATATGTTAGTCATAAATAATATTAAAAGTCATAAAATTTATCTGTCATAATCTCCAAATAATAATCTTTTCAACTTGTTAATTTTAACATTTTAAACTCCAAAAAGTCACCTGTGAATGAGTTGAGGTCCACAATTCTTTACAGCTTCCATTATTCCTCTACTCTTAAATAGAATAGTAGAGAATGGTGTATGAAGGAAAATTATCTAGTCCTTTTTTATGGTTTGTTTCTTTTCCTGTTTTAATAGAGAAACTTTTTTCACAAGTTGATTGTATCATTTTTCCTCACAAAAAAATAATTTTTCTTAGCCCTTTCAGCAACAAAATAACCAAATATGAAAGTACCTTACATAAGAAAGAGAATAATATGCGGGATTGTTTTCTGAGGGAATAATGATGTGTTGCTTCTTAGAACAATTCTAGAGAATTTTGGGAAATAATGACTATGGCACAGACTATGACTACTTTCAGAGATTCTGTCTATTGTAAGAACTAAGTTTTCTCTAGATAGCTATGTCCAAAGAAGGCAGCCATTTACCTAGAAGATAAGGCCTGAGGGAACATTGAACCTTGTTAGAGCAATAAAGATGAACCTCAGAAAATATATGGCACACCTGCTATCTAAAAAGGGAATCAATCAGTCCTCAACCATATGTCACCTAGTCCCTTGCTTTAGAAAAGTCTAATAAATTGCTCAAGATTTTTTTTAAATATGGTAATCAGGACAACTCAATGGAAGCCATAAAGAGAAATATGAGCAAATGAGTTTTCTTCTCAAGGAAATTCATTGATGTTTCTCAAGCATAGAAGGAATTTAATGAATAGTAAGATTGATTTGTATTGCCAAAAATAGTAAATTAACCATCAATGACTTATCTCCTTTGAACTTCCATAAAGTTCTAAATCTTTTTATAAGTATTGGGACTATTCAAAAGATAGTAGAACTATTGAGCAAATGGGATTATACCTTATATCCCTTCGTTTTCTTATTACCTGCTATAGTTTAACTTACATAGGAATCTTCCTTTAGGGCATAGGAAGTCTTCATTTAATGGGTTTAATGTTTGTTGAAGAATGCTATGACTTATTGCTTCATAGTCTGTACTCTACTAAGAGAGAGAGAGCAAAGTGTCAAAAGTTGCCCCTAGATCACAGGGAGGTTGAAATCTTTTATTTCATAATATATCTATGGTAAAATAATTTGACAGGTATTCTAACATGCTTTATCAAGACTTTTTTAAGTGTAACATTTTTGTTTTTTATCACTGTTGCAATATGTAGGTCCTTTCCATTAAATCAGATATATGTGGAAATTGTGGGAACTGAGAGAACCACACGATTCTATCTGTGAGTTAGTTCTGGATCTGACTCAGTTCCTTTTCTATTCAATTATGGGTCTAGTCCAACATCTGTCTTGTGAGAAAATTTTATTTAATTATGGGAATTGTGAGAAAACTTTATTTTAATGTTTGAACCTTGGCCTGTGTGACTGGAAAATTGGATCACCTCTATCAAAAACTCACTAAGATTTGAAGATTTATACAAGGGGGTTTTCTCACAGTTATACATCTCAAACAATCCACGTGTTGTATTTGACAACTGGCCCCATATTGGTCATCTGTTCCTTTGATTGAATACACATACTTGGGAGAGAATGGGAATACCTCTTTTCCTGATTTCAGAGAGTGACTCCTGTTCAGTCTTCTCCTCTCAACTTGGAAACTCTCTAATCTGTTCTCAAATTGGAGATAAAATTACTTTTTCTCATTTACTTGTTTAAATTTTGTTAATTGCTATCTTTTAATGCATAAAATCAATCTCCTCTTGTATTCAGTGTCCAGTGCCAAGCTGAGGAGGCTTGGATCTGATGTATTATATAATTGGAATGCACTGCTTAATAAATCAATATGCTCCGAAAGTTGAACCTTTTTCCTCAGTTATCTCAGATTTTATCTCTTACACAAAAGTATGAATTTCATTACTAATTTATCACTGTATAATTTTGTACAACTAAGTGGGGAATAATTTATTGTAACAGTAAAATATTATCAACCGTAGTTCTTGAAATTAAACATATAAACATAAAAGAATTAGTTTCACTTCATATTCTGAAGGAAAACAAAAGGGTATTTAATTGATATAGTATAGTGGAGAGAATGTTACATTTGGAACCACGTATCTCAGTTTGAGTCACTTAAACTTTCTATAAGCCTCAGCTTCTTTATTTGTAGAATGAGAAACTTGAACTACATGACTTTTAGCTCTAACTTCATGGTCTTCTCAGAATTCATTTAATACAAAATGAATGTAAATATGTAGATGCATACATATTTATTATTGTATTATATTGTAGGCATGTATATACATGCCTACAATATATGTACACAAGTTTGAATCATGTTAAATATGCCAACCCTGGAAAAGGCACTTTATCAATGACCAAAAAAATTCTCTAAGTCTCAATGTTCTTAACTTGGGACTATGAACATTTTTAAAAATTTTATTTAACGTATTTCAATGTAATTAGTTTTCTTTGTAATCTTATGTGTTTTCTTTTATGCATTTTAAATCATTATTTTGAGACTGAGATCACATATTTCACCCAATTAACAAAGATGAATTACACACAAAAACAAAACAAAACAAAACAAAAATGCTAGGAATACCAGGTCTGATACAAGAAATTACAAAATGAGGGCTAATCTTCAGTGATAGAGGGAGTTTCATTAATGAGAGTTTCTATGGTAATGATGTCATAATTCTGATAAAAAAACATATACAAAGGACAAATGGTATTCCATTTAAAAATGCTAGTTCTGTTATAAATCTGAGCACTATTCACAAGAAATCAATGACTAACTCCAACTGTTAGAGGCTGAAATCATCAAGGACCAACTTAATTCTCTCCCCATCTATTAGTCTTCTCATCTCCTCTACTTTCTGCCTGAATGATCTTTCTCTCTTTTGAGCTCATAGAATTTACCACTCATTTGACAAATGATTGTGTGTTCTTTATACAAGTCCCTATTATTTAAATGCTTAAAGTTTGATGCCTTGTATTTCCAGGTAAATGAAAAATTGTACTTATTTTTCTATTTTATTTTATCTAGTACATTGGTTTGCAGAATAGACAATCAAGAAATAACTTACCTAAAGCACTGAAAAGAGGGAGCAAAATTTATAATGAAAAAAAATGTTTCCTTTCTGCTGTGAGACAACTTATGAAAACTCCAGATCTGAGCAGATTGTAAGAAGGAAAAAAACTTTGAATCCAGAAGTTTTACCCAGAGCTACACTTACATCAAAGATTTCTTCATAGGAAGGGCTAATTTTTCACTGAGGCAACTGAATTCCATTGAGACATTCACTGTCATTGCTTATAAGAGCCCTCCAGTATTTTCAAGTCATTTTAAATTAATAGACTGAAAGCTGAAAGAGATTTTAAATTATTATACTTCCAAAGGCTATTGGCATCACTAGTGTTTGGTCCAGCTTTAATTGTGTCCTGTATCGTAGTCACACAAAGTCTTTTAGATCACACTATATGAACATTATATGCTATTTACTGAAAAACCTGGCTACACTAGTACACAAGGATTTATCATTCATAAATAACGTTTAAAAATAAGCCTGTACATATCTCAGTGATCAATAAATATGCTAGCTATAACTGCTGGCCTTTGCTGTTTAAGTTCACCATTGCATTGTCATAGATAGAAGTCTTAATAGAGTTACTACTGGGTTCATTTGTGTAGTCATTTCCATTAACAAAGTTATTATTTTTTATTCTTAATACTTACTCTGAAATAAGACATCCAGATGCTAAATATGACATAGAAAATCTTATTTTGGTGTAGACCAGCCCCCCAGGAAATAAAGAAGATGAAACAGGACTGAATCAATGGCAGCTGTGGTGGTTTCCAAACCTCTCAGTCCAGAGACACAAAAGACAACTTAGAAGGTCTGCAGGAAAGGTCTGCCACACCAGGGTGTCCCTGCATGAGTTCATCCCTGACTCCAGCACACCAGAAGCAGATCTTGGGAGCCACTGAATTAGCAGTGGCAGCTGCTTCTGGAGCCCTCAGTTCACAAATGGTAAGGGGGTCAGAAGGATATTAGAGTTGTCTCCGCTTACATAATCCATAGACCCTGTTGTGTTGCCCATACTTGGATCTGTATTATGGTCCTGGTTCACAGTGCAGTAGCACACCAAAACTTTCTGTCAGAGGGAAAGAGGGACCCTCCTCACAATTTCAGGGAATAAAAGAGTGTTTGTAGCCATTCACAGACCAGTGATAAGACAAGGAGAATAGTAAATGCTTCTTAGATCATATACTTTACAAGAATTGAAAATTTGCAGGTCCCTAGAAGAATTTCTGCAAACAATTGCACAGACACCTAAAGACTTGAGACAGTGTGCCCTCAACACTAGAAGCAAAGCCTTAATTTAACAGTTAAAAAATCAAATTATATGGGGTGGCTAGGTGGTGTAGTGGATAAAGCACCGGCCCTAGAGTCAGGAGTATCTGGGTTCAAATCCTTTCTCAGACACTTAATAATTACCTAGCTGTGTGGCCTTAGGCAAGCCACTTAACCTCATTTGCCTTGCAAAAACCTAAAAAAATGAAAATAATTAAAAAACAAAAGAAAAAGTAAAGAATGAAAAAAATAGAAAACAATGAGAAATATCTCATTGGAAAAACAACTGAACTGGAAAATAGATCCAGAAGAGATAATTTAAAATTTAGTGGACTACCTAAAGGTCCTAATATAAAAAAGGGTCTAGATATCATCTTTCAAGGATTTCAAAGTATCAAGGAAATCTGCCAATGTAATCTAGAACCCAAGGGTAAAATAGAAATTGAAATAATCTACTGATTACCTCCTGAAGGAGATGTCCAAAATGAAAATGTTGAGGAATATTATAGTCAAATTCCAAAATTCCCAGGACAAGGAAAAAAGTATTACAAGGGGTAAAAAAAAGAAATAATTCAAGTATTAAAAATCACTGTTAGGATACACAAGATTTAGCAGCTTCTACAGAAGAATTATGGGAATTGGAATTGATATTCTGGAAGGCAAAAGAATTCTATTATAACTAAGAATCAACTACCCATCAAAATTGAGCTCAGTCTTTCAGGGGAAAAAAGATGAATATTCAATAAAATAGAAGATTTTCAAACTTTCCTGATGAAAAAAATCAGCTGAACATAAAATCTGATTTTCAAATATGAGACTCAAGACAATAACGAAAATATAAACAGAAAGGGAAATCATAAAGAACTGTTTATATTCCTACATGGGAAGATAATACTAATGACTCATATGATCTTTCTCATTATCAGGGTAGTTAGGAGCATATATAGACAGAGGGCATAGGTATGAATTGAATATATAAGGATGATATATAAAAAAATTAAAATTCAGAGGTGAAAGAGGAATGTATGGGGAGAAAGGAAAAGGGAGAGATAGAATGGGGTAAATTATCCAATATAAAAGAAGCAAGAAAAAAACTTTTACAGTCGAATAGAAGGTGGGGGGGGTAAGGGGAATGAGTGAATTTTACTTTCATCAACATTAGCTCAAAGTATAGAAATATGTCTTACTCTATAGGAAAGTAGGAAGGGGGATAGGATAAAAGAAGGGGGGGTTGATAGACAGGAGGGTAGATGGGGGGGTTGGTCAGAAGCAAAACACTTTTGAGGAGAGACAAGGTGGAGAGAGGTAGAGAATAAATAGGGTAGGGAGAATAGGATAAAGGGAAATACAATTAGGAATTATAATTGTAAAAACAAAAGTTTTTTTCAAAAGGGTTCATTAATCAAATATAGAGAATGGAATCAAGATGACTATATGGCAGATGATCTTGATGTCTCTGATGATTTAAATTCTTCCCAGAGCCTGTGTTGGTGACCTTCCTGGCCATTGGAACAAATTGATCTCATTTACCTATTCTGTCGAAGAAAGTCTTCTCATATTTGGAGCAGACATCCTCCTAACACACTAAAAGGTTTGAGGCCTCTCAGTTATCCTCATTCAGCTTTGAGTGTGGCTGCTTCACATGCTACATTTTTTTGGAGTCATTGATGAAAGTTGGAATAATCAAATGGTTACCAAAGGTGGATGAGCAGCATTGAAAAGGTCCTAGCAAGTCCTCACACTTGTGTTAGTCCTCCTGAACAGCCTATACTAGACTTGAGAAATCTGTAATGAAGATTAAAATTTTTAATGTGTGGATATATTTTATTTTTCTTTTGGAGATCCTTATTGTTTTTTAAAATGTTTATTTATTTATTTTCATCCATAGGCACATGTATATTTTAAAATTACAAAATTTCCTTCCACACTCCCATCCCACCCTTCTCCCCTTGGTGGTGAATAATCAGGTTAGCATTGTAAATGCATATTTTTGATAAACTTGTTTACAGATTAGCCATTTTTTGTATGAGAAATTAGAATTAAGGGAAAGAGATTCATAAGGGATAATTTTTATAAAGTGTTCATCAGATTCTGAAGGATTGCATTTTTGAGCATGGGCGTTTTGTGTGTGTGTGTGTGTGTGTGTGTGTGTGTGTGTGTGTTCCTGTGTGTGTGTGTGTGTGTGTGTGTGTGTATTATTTTATTTTGTTTTTCTTCCTCTGGATGGGGATAACATTATCGATAGCCGATATAACACAGTTGTCCTAGCTCTCTGAACTGTCTGCTTTCATCAAGTTTGATCACTTCACAGTGTTGTTGTTAATGCATACATTGTTCTCTTGGTTCTGTTCCCTTTGCTCAGCATCAGATTCTGTAAGTCATTCCATGCTTCTCTAGAATCTGATCATTTATGGTTTCTTTTAGAACAATAGTATTCCTTTGTATTCATGTACCACAAATTGTTTAGCCATTCCCCTATTGATAGGCATACCCTCAATTTCCAATTCTTTGTCACTACAAAAAGAACTGCTATGAATATTTTGGAGCATGTAGGACTTTTCCCTTTTTCATAATTTCTCCTGGATATAGACCTAGAATTGAAATTACTGGGTCAACAGGAATGAACATTTTATTGCTCTTTGTGCATAGTTCCATATTGCACTCCAGAAAGGTTGGTTCCATTCACAACTCACCACATCAATGTCCTCTCTCACAATCTTTCCAACATTGATCATTTTCCCTTTTTCTCATCTTGGCCAATCTGATAGGTGTGAGGTGATAACTCGTAGTTTTAATTTGCATTTCTCTAATCAATAATGATTTGGAGCACTTTTTCATATGATTATATATAATTTTAATTTCTTCTTTTGAAAACTGTCTGTTAATGTTCTTTCATCATTTATCAATTGGGGAAGGAGGTCCTGATTGTTAAAAATTTACCAGCACATATCTATGCTGTCATATTAACATTACCTGACCTCTGAAGGATTGCAGAGGTAGGCTAATGAGATAAATTATCATCACCCTAACTATCATCATTTCTGTCATTTCTGTAGCACTTTGATGTTTGCAAAGTGTTTTATAACTTTTATGCCATTTTATCCTACAATGACTAAAGCATAGAAAAGAAGGGAAATTAAGGGAATACTAGGAACTGAAAAGAAGTGAACAGTACAATTAAACTGTTTCAACAAGAGGTCAAGATAAGGGAAAAGGGGAGACATTGAAAACT
Organism: Macrotis lagotis; assembly: GCF_037893015.1. Taxonomy (NCBI): domain Eukaryota; kingdom Metazoa; phylum Chordata; class Mammalia; order Peramelemorphia; family Peramelidae; genus Macrotis; species Macrotis lagotis. The sequence goes on along the minus strand of NC_133659.1, from coordinate 269,008,575 downwards.
AAAGAGGAAATGGTTTGAGAGAATTGAAGGGTAAAAGGATTAGAAATCAAAGAGGATTAATATTAAGGTTTAGTAAGGGGAAGCAAAAGGAGAGAGGGAAAGTCAATAGATTATGGACAGAAAAGGGGATTTTGGAACTTTTGAACATGAATTTGGTTAGTTTGGGAATTATAGCAAGACCATCTTTGGGTATTCCTGAAGAATATAAAAGTGTAGGTAATTGGAAGTAAATTGAGGAACTGAGTGGTTAGGATTTTTTTAGGGAAAATTAACATGTATGCTGAAGTCTGCCAGTATGAGAGCAGAAGATAGTGAAGAGGAAAAAAATAAGTCAAGTTCTAAATTCATTAAGGAAGGAAGGAGTGAGCAGGTGATCTGTAGACAACTACCTGACATGAATAGTATGAAAGACAAAGAAGGAGATGTTATTGAATAATGGCAGTAGAGGAAAAACTTGGAAGTGAAAACAGGGAGCAAAACTATTCCAAAATTCCAAATCTTGCTCTAAAACTAATTTGTCAAGGGAAATTAGTTGAATATGCAATCAATAGAGATTTCCTTTGAGTTGTCCTACATGCTTGGAATGCTTTTTTTCATCATTTTCACTTCTTAAAATCCATGATTTCCTTGGACTTTTCCAAAGTTCACCCATTAGTTGCCCTAGTTACTATTGCTTTTTCCTATAATGTTTGCTTCCATCTACTCTCTAGGTATTTCATAATTACCCATTTATTATTGTGATGTTTCCTACATTAGAATGTTAACTCCTTGAGGGAAGGGTCTGGGGTTTTTTTTGTATTTAACATGGAACATAATAAAGACTCTATAAATGTTCAATAAATAGTTTCAACTTCTTTCCAAATTTGTTTTCCCTCTTCTGACTATGTTCCAATTTATCAATATCCTTTCAAAAGTGGCACCCAAACTATACATGATATTTCAGATATGGTCTGTTTATATTCAGATACTATTGCCCCCCTCTACAACGTATTCTTCTAGTAATAGCATATAAGATCTCATTAGCTTTTTGCCCACTATATCATAATGCTGACTCAACTGTTTCATTGGGAGTCATTTTAAATAGGCATCATTTAATTGTCTTTCCTCTGTACCCAAAAATATCCATTTCCCCACCATTTTATTATTTTAAATAACTAATTTTTATGAATCAGCAGAAGGATTTTTATAGTGCCCTGACAAACTAAAAGAGTTATAAAGGAAAGAGATTTATGTGACAGTACAGCAACAAACAGAAAACTAATATGAGAAGCTTTCTTGGTCTCTTCTGAAGATTCTGTACATTACATAAAGTATAATGCTCAATTTTCAGCTAAGTTTGCAAAACCAGATAAATGGGACAGTAGATAAAGAACTGGATCAAGAATCAGGAAAACCTAAGTCAAATCCAGTTTAGACATTTAGTAGTTGGATGGTCCTGGGTAAGCCATCTAAATTCTGTCTGCCTGTTTTATTATATGTAAAATAGGAATAATAATAATAATAGTAACACCTCCCTCCTAGTGTTATTGTGAAAGTTCAAGGAGATATTGCAAAGCTTATTGTAAACCTCAAAACACTAAATAAATGTTACTTATTATCATGACAACAAAAACCATATATATATAAATGGTGGTGATGATGGTGTATACTTGGGTCACTGTGAGTGTAGGACAAAAGCATCATACATATAACCATATTATTTTTCTAGCAACAATTGCTATAAATTAGATAAAAACACAATAAGGAAACACATTTTAAATAAATAAAATATAATTGAATGCAAATGGTATTAATATATGATTTTATAAATCAATATGTGGCCCACAAGGATCCTTATTTACTATTTATGTTTAGGTTTTTCATTCAAATTGACAAAAGAATCCCTGGCTCCTGCTCATGCACTAAAGCTATTGCATTCACATAAAAAAAAAACTGGGAAAAAAATAAAAATTCACCCTATTCCATGAAATGTAATATAGTCATTCCCCTTTCCATTGAGTACTACCTATACCTCTGGAATCTATACAGCACTACATATTTACTAAAGAGACAATTTCCTTCCCTATTCCAACCCTGCATCATGCCCTATATTTGTGGTTATTAGACAAACAATCTACTGACATTCTAGTGAATTTTGTCTTTGTCCCAAGAATTCATTGAATTATTTAACTTTATAGAAATCTCATGGGATCTTGGATTTTCACTAGAAGGAAAAAATAATAGGAGTTTCAAGAGAATCATACTCCTTTGCCTTTGAACTTATCTCTTCCACATAAGTGGAAGTAAAGGGGCAAAGTATATATTTTACTACTACCATGACCCAGATCCATGTGTTTAATCTTGCTTTTAGGAATACTGGATACTCATTCAGATAGAGAAGGTTCTACTTTTATAAATATGGCTTGGCTATGAGATGAACATATTCAGTTGTAAGTATGTATAATTAGAAACTGCTAGCATCTGTCCATACCTTTAGCAATTCATGATCTAAGAATTCTTGTGATCCCACATAGCAGCTGCCATATACCATTGCCTCTTCAGAATTGCTGTTTTTAGGAATGGGGAATAAGGAGAGCATTCTACATGGGGTGCACACACATACACATGCACAAACACACCACATTCACACAACCAAATGGCAAGGACCAAAGTCTATTTATTTATTTCTTATCTCAGCTTGTACTACCCAGGGAAAAATAGCTAATAGTTTGCCATGTTTTAATAGGTGCAAGACAAGAGATAGTTTAGATTCAAAAAACAAAAGAAGGCCTTTATTCTCCTTAGGGAAATGTGACCAAGGTCCCAAATAAATATATATCTTCTCTTCTCTTTTCTCTATATATCTATTTCTTTGTTTCTGTGACTCCATATATGTGGGTTTCTATTCTCTTATAGAGAAAATGATAGAGATAATAGAGCCAAAAAAGATCTATAGTGTGTATTTTAAAAGCCTGATTCTCTTCATATAACTGTCTAGGTGTTTAATCACAGATAGTTCTATTACACTATGTATAATATAATACATTAAGACAGTCAAACAAGAAATCTTATTAAGCACCTACTCCAGGTCAAGCACTTGCAAAGCTCTGGGGATATTAAAGTTAAAAATAATCTTTGCCCTCAAAGAACTTACAATTTAATGAGTGAAGACACAATACAATAAGAAACTAAAAACAGGTGGGAGGATTATCCAGCACAGGGAGTGAGGAGGAAGTGCAAACATGTCAAAAGAAGATTGTTTCAAGTCCCTTTCTTAAACAAAGACCCTGGAACCCAAGATCTTACCCTTTACAGCATCCAATTAGAAGGGCTGAAGATACTGATGTAAGGTACCGAATAGATTCAATTTTGCAAGATTATGGAATTTCTCAATGCTCAGTTTCCTGGAGAAAGAAAGCATAATGATGATGAGGTCCAAAGTCAAAAAATGGTCTAACTGGTGAGAAACACACTCTTTGATCATACCATGGTAGAGGCTCAGGGTGACGAAATCCTTCAGAATACAAATGCCCTCGAGAGATTTTTCATAAATCACTATTGTAAGAGAAAGTTATTGGTGGTTTATCAAAAATCACTTGAGGGCAATATTGAGCCAACCTTGATTATAACTAATTTTTAAAAGCAAATCAGTAGATCTCATTTTTCAAAGGGGCAAAGAATCTTAAAATATAGTCTAAAACTTATTTTTAATACTAAATTGAGTCTGCATTAAAATCATTAGCATGGTGGGTACAGGGGACTGTATCTACCCACTGTTTCAGGAAAAGTGAGGGGAAGAGAGCAAGAGAATGAGTGGAAAGGGGTCTAGAAGAGAAAGGCTCACCCTAAGCTGTCCAAAAGTCAGAGACAGAGTAGTATAGGAGATTTTCAATTTTGAACCTTCCTTTTTTTGGAGATATTGTAATAAGGAGAATGCAGAGAAGTATTCTATCAATACCTAGAGATTATACATATATATATATATATATTTAGATAAATAGATATAGATATGGATATAGATATAGTTATGAATATAGATATTGAACTAAATATAGGAATGAATATACATTTAGATGTACATGTAGCTCTAACCTTGAGTAATTTAGGCTGAGAAACTAGTGAAATAAATAACTAAGCTTTCCTCTCTGTGTATCTCTGAAGGAAAAGGATTGGTTGATGAATAGTACAAAATACCTTTCATAAAGTTGCTACTACAGTGTCATTTAGTAGTAACATCATTTTTATATTATGACCAGACTCTACTCTTAAATCTATTCATCTTATAGCATCCTTTAGGCAGTTCAAGGAGAAAAACTCAGCTCCACATTATTTTCTTATTAAAGCTCCTTTTTGTTAATGTGGACTGTGAAATAAAAGAATGATTGCTCAATAACAAATATTAAAAAATGATCAGAATGATCATCACCCAGAATCAATCACTCAATCAAAAAGTATATATTAAGAGGAAAGGAATAAGCATTATATTGCATCAATTATGTGTCAATAACTCTACTAGAAGTTGGAAAATACAAGTACAAAAATTCTGGATGGTCTGGCTGAACCATCCCACCAGCAGTCCTGGATTTTAAGGTCATTAATAGCTTGAATTCCTAGGTCCAGTAAGGATCACTTGCAGCACCTGAAATTGAGGAGGTCAGATAATGCAGAACAGAAACAAATATGACCAGATCCATTTATTTGGGGGAAAAAAGAGAGATTAGGGTAAGGATAAATATTTCATGGGTTCCACAATATGGGTGAAACAGAATCTTCACTCTCTTATTATAGCTCATAAGAAAGCAGAAAGGATGAGTTCAATCCCACCAGTTTTAAAGACAACACTGGTCAATCAGAGGCTATACCTTTTAGGGCACCTTTGTTGTTTGAACCAATCATGCCTGTGTTACAGAAACAATCCTTATTCTCAAGAAACTTACATTTTAATGAGAGGAGAAAAGATATGCATATAAATATATGCAACAAAAATCTAAAATAAATAAATAAAAATCTATATGAAAATTAGTTAAATTCAGGTGAGCTTGGGAGGGTGAGCACTAGCAATTGTGAGGCTCAGGAAAGGCTTTATGCAGAAAATGGCATTTGAACTTCAAAAGGAATTCTATGAAGCAGGGGCAAGGTGAGAGTATATTCCAGGTACATGAGATTGCTATTTCAAAGATAAAAAATGGTATTCCATGTGAAGAACAGAGAAGGTCAGTTTGACTATATTATAATATACTAGGAAGTACAATATCCATTGAGGCTAGAAAGGTAGGTTGAGTTCATATTTTTTTCCAGGACTTTGAAAACTAAACAGATTAGTTTCTATTATAACTTAAAGGCAAAGGAAGTTACTAGAGTTGATTGAGTAGGGTAGAGGTGTCAGATTTGCTCTGGAAAAAACATTTTGGTCACAGTTTGTAGGGTGAGTTGCAGTGATAAGAGACTTGAGTCAAGAAAATAAATCCATAGGCTATTTTAGTTATCTGGGAAAGAGGTAATGAAGTCCTGAACCTAAGTTGGTAAACCATGAGAGTAATGCTAAGTATGTTGCAAGATTTGACAACTAATTAAATTTAAAAAAAAAATGAAGAGGCCAGAATAAGGATGACATTATGGATCTGGAAGAATGGAAGGATGGTAGTGCAATCAATGGGAGTAAGAGAATTTGCAAGAGGGAAAGTAATGTACTTTATATACAAACAATAGCAATCTCGTTTACAAAGGAAAAATGATATCAGATTAGTTTATACATCTGATAGCTTTGGGAACATACATGAAAAAAATCTTTCTTAACCCTTAACTTAAAAAAAAAGGTTCCCATTTAGTGTTCCAGTGATCATCATAGACATCTACTGTCTTGAAGAAGAGTCAGGATAATTCACTTTTGAACACTCAGTCTCTGTTTCTAATAAATTTTTCTCCATTATACTAAGGCTCAGTCCTTTTCTTTATTGTCTAGGACCTCTTGAGAGTTAATTGTGTTAGCCTTACCTGTGAATAATAGATTCATTTTTATCCAAACTCAGCTGAAAATTCTCAACTTTGGTTAGTTTCTTTTCCTTTTTTTCTGATTTGAACAAACACCAAATAAAAATAGGCATTTCCACATACATAATATAACAGAAAAATGAGGCTGTCCATGAAACTATAGACTTCTGTTATGTACAGCTTACTTTTTTAGAAGATATAAAAAATTCAGCATAAAACTTTCACAACTATCCTGCTCATCTGTAATTCTTCTAGACTTTCCTTTTGTTCTCTTTGGTAATTCTTTTTTATTTACAAGATAATTCCATGACCCTTTTTCTCTTTCTGTCTTTTTTTTTTGTTTGCTGCTCTATTCCTATTCCCTCCTCAGTCTCTGATTTGGAAAAAAAAACAGTAAATCAAAACTATTTAATAATTTAATATAAATACTGAAATAAATCAATTCTCTACATTATTTATATCTAAAAATGTAGAATATATATAGATACTAAAGGATCTTAGGTGTATCATAAGAATGCTAAATTTTGGGGGGCTAATTAAGGGATCACTAGAGAATAAATAATTCTTTTTTCTAACCTCTCCCAACTGTTTTTTTTTACTTAAACCAATCTTTTCAACTATTTAATTACTTTTAATTATATCAAGTGGGAATTTATCTGCATATTTTCAAGATAAAGATCTATTTTCCAATTTATTTTATTGAAGACAGACAATATTACAGTATCTCATCTACAGAAATTTAGAGTACATTCGTCTTCTGGTCAGTGGAGTTTATTTGCTGTGGACAGTATTGATGACCTTAGGAACACTAGCTCAATAGATAGTTGCAACTTCTTTGGGGAATCATCCATGTGGAGTATATGAACAAGAATATAAAAACCATAAATCTGACCACCTAGAGAACAGCATCCCCGGGTAAATGAAACCAATCCATTAACTATTAACAAAAGTTCCCCACCCTTACCCCTTGTATAACATATTCTGTACAAAACTGAACAGACATAGTCCTATTTTCCTAAGCAATGTAATCAATATTCTAAGGATTTCTTTTGAGTGCCAAGACTATTCAACTAGCATTTATTGGTTTGTGTGTTTTTACCTTTGGAGTTGAAAATTTTATTCAAATATTTCAGAATTCAAAGTACTATGATAATATAGTAAGAATTAAGAGGGAGAAAATGCAACTTCCTTTTTACTCTCTATCCTATCTCCCAAACTATTTCAGAAACCAAGTTATTAATGTTATTAATGTTGCTGCTTAAAGAAAAACTCTGAGTACTAATAATACAGGCAGTTATATGGTGCTGCTAAAACCCATCAGAACTTTTCCTTTAAAAAACTCTAAGGGAGGTCAAAATGGTAGAATAGAGAAAGCACTCAACTGAACTATCTCAATATTGCCCTCCAAACAAATTTAAAGTCTCAAATCAAAGTCGGGAGTGGCAGAGCCAACAAAAGGTCAGAGTGAGACCTTTGTTTTTTAAAAAATGGATATTTTATTTTATATTTCCAGTTCCATGCTTTGGAAGTTTTCAGTATTCATCCACTTACATATTTATGCTACACATTTTTCTACCACCCATCCTTCCTTCCCCTCCTTCCCCTCAGTGGCAAATATCTATAAAAGTTGAACATATATGTTTGTGCTTAACATATTTTCATATTAGTCATTTTGGGTGTGAGGAATTAGAGCTAAGGAAATAGAAAACCATGGGTTAAGAAGGAAAAAAATAAGCAAAGTTTTTAAAAAGTGAATATAGTATACATTCAGATTCTGTAGTTTGGGTTTTTTTTTCCCTCTGAATGTAGATGATATTGTTCAAAACAGGGTGAGACCTTCTTCTAGCACAAATCAACGTAAGAGTTCAGAAAGAGCCATCTGTGACATAGGGGTAGAGGCTGACCTAGAGTACAGAAAGATGAAATCTTAATGTGGACCTGGGCAGGGGAGACAGAACAACAAACACTTCAGTAGGTCTCAGGGCAAAGTTGGATAGGGGATCTAATAACAGTCAGAAAAAAAAAATGAATGCTGTCCTAGCAGCAGATGTAGGAGCAGACTCTGGCAACTCCATTAACCATTCCTACTATTGGGTCATGGCTCAAGGGTAGAGTGGAAACCCTGAGAAGCAAAATCAATTGTAATCCCAAAGGATTGGGGGAATCTTCTTTAATAAGGACCAAGAGACTAATGACACACCTCTGTGGAAATCACCCTACTTTGGAAGTACCCCCAAATTTTCACACCTCATAAACTGACTCTGAAAATAGCAATGAAAAAACCTGAACTCTAAGATATTGTCCTTCATGACTTATGATGGAAACAGAACCTAACTTTAATATAGAGTTCCAAATTAAAAAATTGAGCAAAAAAATGACAAAAAATTACACATCCATAAAAATCAATTTTAGTGACAATGAAGATCAAGACACAAATTCAAAAGACAATGATGATAATGAAAACAGCTACAAAGACTCAAAGAAAAACAATGTAAATTGGGCATAAGCCCAAGGATTATTTCTAGAAGAGCTAAAATATGTTTTTCAAAATCAAGTAAGAATGACAAAGAAAAATTTAAGGAAAGAAGTGAGAAGAAAGGAAAGAAATAATGAAACCACAATTAGTATTGGCAGAAGAGGCATAAAAATACTTTTAAAAGGTAATACCTTAAAAACAGAATTGGCCAACTGGAAAAAATGTTTAAAAAACACTAAAAAAAAACTCTTAAAAATAAGAATTGAGCAAATGGAAATTAATTGTTCCATGAAACACTGAGAAGGACTTAAAGTCAAGAGAATGAAAAAAATTAAAGAAAATGTGAAATAATAATAAAAAAACCTGACCTGGAAAATAGATTGAAGAGAGATAATTTTAAAATTATTGGATTATCTAAAAGTCAGATCAAAGAAAGTACCTAGACATCATATTTCAAAACATTGCCAAGTAAAACTGCTTCAGTATGCTTGAATCAGAGGATAAATTAGAAACTGAAGATTCCACTAATTATTACTTGAGAGAGATCCCAAAATGAAAACTCCCAAGAATATTACAACCAAATTCCAACATTTCCAGATAAATGAGAAAATACTTCAAGAAGGGCAGAAAAAAAGCATTCAAATACCTTGAAGCTATAGTCAGGATCACACAGTTTTAGCAGGTACCACATTAAAGGAGTGGAGGGTTTGGAATATGACATTCCAATAGACAAAAGAGCTAGTTACAATTAATAATAACCCATAGAAGCAACACAGTATAATTCACTAAGGAATAAAGAGATATTTAATGAAATGGAAAATTTTCAAGCAATCCTGATGAAAACAATGGAGCTGAGTAGAAAAGTTGATTTTCAGATACAAAATGAAAGAAAAGCAAAAAAACAAAAAAACAAAAATGAAATAGTAAATATAAATAATTCCAAAGAGTTTATATAGAATTAGAACCAATTGTTCCTTAAATTTGATAGAATTCATTTGTGAATCCATCTGGTCTTGGAGATTTTTTTGTTATGGAGTTCAATAATGACTTGTTGAATTTCTTTTTCTGAGATAGGGATATTTAGGTATTTAATTTTCTCTTTCTTTAACCAGGGCAACTTATATTGTAGTAAATATTCATCCATTTCACTTAGATTATCAAATTTATTGGCATAGAGTTGGGTAAAATAATTTCAAATTGTTATTTTAATTTCTTTATCCATTGGTGGTAACTTCACCTTTTTCATTTATGATATTAGGAATTTGGTTTTCTTCTTTCTATTTTTTAATCAAATTGATTAGAGGTTTATCAATTTTATTGGTTTTTTCATAAAACCAATTCTTGGCTGCATTTATTAGTTCAATAGTTTACTTGCTTTCAATTTTGTTAATTTCTCCTTTACTATTTAAAATTTCTAATTTGATATTTAATTGGGGTTTTTTAATTTGTTCTTTCTCTAATTTTTTTAGTTGCATGTTTAATTCATTGATTTTCTCTTTCTCTAATTTATTCCTGTAATAGATAATGTATCCCCTGTGAGCTACCTTGGTTGTATACCACAAGTTTTGGTATGTTGTTCATTATTGTCATTATCTAGGATTAAATTATTAATTCTTTCTACAATTTGTTCTTTAAAATGAAGTTATTTAGTTTCCAATTAGTTTAGGTCTATTTCTCCCTGGTGCATTATTACATATGATTTATGCTGCATTATGATCTGAGAAAGATGTATTCATTATTTCTGCTTTTCTGCAACTTATTATAGGGGATTTTTTTGTAATCCATGTAGCAGGAAATATATATATTATATATATATATTCCTCTCTATCCCCATTCATAGATCTCCCATGTCTAGGTTTTCTAACAATCTATTTACCCCCTTAACTTCCTTCTTGTTTATTTTATGATTCGACTTATCTAAATCTGAGAGTAAGAGGTTGAGATCTCCAACCACTAGAGTTTTGTTGTCTATGTCTTCCTGTAACTCCTTCAACTTCTCCTCTAAGAATTCAAATACTATTCCATTTGGTGAATATATATTTAGTATTGAGATTATTTTATTGTCTATGCTACCTTTTAGGAGGATATAGTTTCCTTCCTTATCTCTTTTAACAAGATCTATTTTTGCAGCTGTTTTGTCTCAGATAAGGATTGCTACTCCTGCTTTTTTCACTTCAGCTGAAACAAAATATATTTTGCTCCAACCTTTTACCATTACTCTACATGTATCTTTCTACTTCAAATGAGTTTCTTGTAAGCAGCATATTTCAGGATTCTGCTTTTTAATCCACTCTTTATTCATTTATGTTTTAAGGGAGAATTAATCCCATTCACATTTAAAGTTATAATTACTAAGTCTTTATTGCCCTCCATTCTATCTTCCCTCTGTTTGTATATTTCCCCTTTCCCTTCCTTTATCCATATTTCCCAGTATTTTGTTTCTGAATACCCTTATATCCAACCCCCTCCCTTTTCTTTCCCCTTTTACTTTTCCCCTTCTTCCTTTCCTTCCTTCTGTTAGTTCCCCTTTTCCTCCTCCCTCCCCTTTTTCTCTTTTAATACCTGAAATGTAAGATAAATTTCTTAACTTAACTGAGTGTATATATGTTAACTTTAAGCCAATTCTGATGACAAGAAGATTCAGGCAGTTCTCACCTCCTCCCTTCTTCCCCTCTATTTTAATTGGTCTTTTGTACCTGTCAATGTCATGATATTTACCCCATTCAGTCTCCTCCATTCTCCCATCACTTTATTGTCCCCCTTTTAAAGGGGATATTTGTAAATCAATCTATCTTATCACAGAAAATTCATGAGTCTCCACCGCTTCTGGCTAAGTATATTGTCTCTAATAGAGTTAAAATTCTAGAGAATTATGAGTCTTTCTCCCAGGTAGGGATATAGCCAGTTTCGTCTTATTGGATAGCAGTTTTTTTCTTTACCTTTTTTTTAACCTTTTCATGTGTCTCTTAAGTCTCCTGTTTGAAGTCCACATTTTCATTTAAGCTCTGGTCTTTTCATCAGGAAAAGTTGGAAATCTCCTATTTCATTCAATGTCCATCTTTGCCCTAGAAGAGAAGACTCAGCTTTGCTGGATAGTAGATTTTTGGCTGCATTCCAAGTTCCCTTGCTTTTTGGTATATCGCATTCCAGGTCCTTAGATCCCTTTTTGTTGGTGTAGCTAGGTCTTGTGTAATCCTTACTATGGCTCCTTGGTATCTAAATTGCTTCTTTCTGGTTGCTTACAGGATTTTATCTTTTATCTGATAGTACTGAAATTTGGTCACAATATTCCTTAGTGTTTTCATTTTGGGATCCCTTTCCAGAAGGGATCAATGTATTCTTTCAAAAACTATTTTGCCCTCTAGTTCCATGATGTCAGGACAATTTTCCATCATTAAATCCTGTAATATCAAGTACAGGTTTTTTTCCGTTCTTCAATATTTTCAAGGAGCCCAATAATTCTGAAATTGTCTCTGCTACTTCTATTCTCAAGGTCAATGGTTATGCTGATGAGGTATTTTACATTTTCTTCTATTTTTTGGATTTTTTGGCTTTGTTTAACAGATTCTTGTTGTCTAATGAAGTCTTTAGTTTCCACAGATTTCATTCTTTTTTTTTAAGAGAAGAATTTTCTTCATTTACCTTTTGCTACTCCTTTTCCAATTGGTTAATTCTATTTTTGAAGGAGTTTTCCATTTGACCAAATTGAGGTTTTGAGAGAATTTGTTTCAATTTTTGCAAGGCAATGGGGTTAAGTGGCTTGCCCAAGGCCACACAGCTAGGTAATTATTAAGTGCCTGAGATCAGATTTGAACTCAAGTACTCCTGACTCCAGGGTCAGTGCTCTATCCACTGTGCCACCTAGCCACCCCGAGAATTATTTTCTTTTTGCATTTGTCCAATTGCATTTTCTTATTGCAAGGTGTTAATTTTCTCTCCCAAATTTTCCAATTGATTATTAAACTCCTTCCTGATTTCTTCAAGCAAGTCTTTCTGTGATGGAGACCAAATCACTTTTGCCTCAGAGGTTCTAGATCTCTCTGAGTTAGTCTTTTCCTTCTAGTATTTTTTTTCCATGGCCCCTCCTTTCCACTGGCTTTTCTTCATTTTCCTAACATCTTGTGTTGGGGGAGGGGCTGGTTCACAGAGGTTTGGTGTTGAGATCCCTAGAGGCTTTACTCACAGGGTTTAGCAACTCCAAGTGGGTTGGCCAGTAGGGAGGTGCTGATTTCTTTCTCTGTAGTGTCTGTGACTTTGATTTGAGGCCTTCTCCCTAGGCCTGGAGGTGTGGGTGGTGCTGCCAGATACCTTTATCCTTAAACAATGTGGTCTCTGCCCCGGGGCGAGGTAGTTAACCTCCCTATTCAGCTGAGGGAGCTCTGCTTCCCATGCCTGAGCCTTATGTGTGTGTGGGGGGGTGGGGGGGTGGAGGGCTATTACTGTGTTTGTTCTGGGAAGAGGGGTCAGCTTTAATGAATGTATGGAGTCTGAGTTCCTCCAGACCAAAGGAGCTCAGTGGATCACAGTAATTCTGTCCTGGAACTTGCCCTCCAGCCCTGCCAGAGCACCCCAGGCTGCCAGTCCCACAGCCAAAGCCTCCATGCCCCATTTGGCTCTTAGATCATCACTCCCACATTCATAACCTCCACAGCTAGTCTTAGGTTAATCTAGCTCTCACCCTTCCCCATTGGCTCTTTGCTCTCTACTCCCAGTTCATCCATGTTCCCCATAGACACTTTTTTCACAGATGTTCTTCTCCTAACTTCCTTTTCTGAGTTTTGTCAATCAGATTTCTGTTAAGATGTTTGTTTCATATTATATATGAGGAAAGATCAGGAGACCTTAGCCCAGTACCCTCTTCTTTCCATTATCTTGGTCTGAAGTTCCAGTTCTTTCAATAAAAGAATCATCCAAGATTATCCATAAAGCAAAAGGTTAAGTAATTGGTGAATTCTCATTCAACAACTTAGCATCTGAAGTGGGATTTGAACACAGATCTTCTTGATTTCAAGTCCAGTAATCTATTATACTATTCAATGGCAATTGATGTTTGCACTAGAATATGAACCATTTGTTTGGCTACTTAACCACATATAGCTATTATATTTTTAATAAATACTTATTGTTGCATGAAAATGCAAATTTCTTTGATCTAAATGGACAAGATAGGTCTATATTTGGGAGAAGAAAAATACTTATTAGTATTTCATCAATCAGCCAATCAATCAATGAACATTTATTGTGCTTACTTTTGACCCAGCACTGTGCTAAACCCTACAGAATATTTCATTCATGTTTTGTCCTTAATTCCCTAATACTCCACTAGTAATCATAAAATTTTAAGTAAAGGTATTGTAGAGGTCATCTAGTTCAAATTTCCACTTCATATAAAAATCATCTTTACAATGTATCTTTACAATGTACAATGAATGTACTTAGATATGTTTAGTGAAAATGAGTCTACTTTTTTGTGATCAGTCCACTTCATTTTTTTGGAGAGTTCTACATGAGCTCACATCTATCTCTATACAAATTCTACTCCCCATTGATTCTGGAGGACTCTGGCTGTCAGAATCAGTAAAATGCTTGTGCTGGAGGAAAACAGCAAAGCAGAAGTGATCCATAGAGTCCTAATGGAAAGCTTTATTCTTGATCTTATTTGCAGAATACTAGTAAGTTAATAAGTGCCCCCTCTCCCCAAACCACAACTAGACAGGGATGAATTTGTCTCTGCTTCAGAGCACTGACACCCATAAGGAGATTCTTTCCCAGGGTGGTGGGGAATGATTCTTTTTCTATAATGACCACCCTAATCATTCTTCATTTCATGATTCTCTATTAACCCAAGCTAACTCATGACCCAGCCTCTGCCCCAGTCCCCATTTTTATAGAATCTTTCTCCCTGTTTCATCTTCCTCATTTCCTATACTCACAGAGACTAGAAACAGATTATCTTCTCCTTTATATGACATTACCTACTCCTAGACTTTGTACTGCAACTGCCAACTAGCTGTCCCACTTGGACTGGGGGAAAATGACAGCTGCAGGATAAAGAGCATATAGAACACTTGGAGTCAGAAAGATTTGCCTGAATTCAGATACTTACTGCTCAGATAATTACTAGATATATGACCCTCACTTTGCCTCAATTTCCTGTATAAAATGAGGATATTAATAATAATGGTACTTCCCTCTCAAGGTTGTTGTGAGAAAAAAAGAAATATTATTTCTAAAGTATTTTGTAAATCTTAATGAACATTAAAAATATTTATCATCATCACTATAATCATCATCATCATTATCATTCTTATTATTAGGGACATTTGGGTGACCCATTATGTAGAATCAGGAAGACATCTTCCTGAATTCAAGTCTGTCCTCAGACACTTACTAGTTGTGTGACTCTGATTAAGTCACTTAACCCTATTTACCTCAATTTTTCCATCTCTAAAATCAGTTGGAGAAAGAAATGGCAAATGACTCCAGTATCTCTGCCAAGAAAACCCTATATGAGATGACAAAGAGACAGGGATGACTAAAATAAATGAAAAACAAATTATTATTATTATTATTATTATTATTATTATCATTGTTATTGTTATTATTATTACCATTAGTTTTTGATAGAGATGAAACATGATAATTATAGCTCAGAAATATATACTCTATTGAAAACTGACTTTTCTAGTCATGAAATGACCCAATGGAGAAGGGCATTATGGTCAAACTGTCAAGTGTAAAAGATAATAATATTGACAAAGGATCAGCTGGTAAAGGCTGTGCTGAAGTGAGTGTTTGAGGTGATAAGGAGGTTACAATAATACCCTCTCGACTTCTGCCAATAAAGAGAAAAGTGCAGGAACAATTGTTCATGATTGTGCTTACAAAAATAAACTAGAGGCTGTGAAAGATATATAGGGCTATCTATCAATACATGGAGGCAGTGTGGGATAAATAGTTCTGGGCACAGAGCAATGATGGTTCACAGAGAGATATCAGTACTTGAACTTCTGAAAGATAAGTTTAGAAGATTCACTCCTGAGGTTTATGAAGTTTGTTGTTTGTGTTGCCTACAACTATATTACATAAATTCATTTAATAATCCAGGAAAGCCTAGGAACACTTTTATTCATAACATTTACACTACTGAAGTATTACAAGTCACAGAATCTTATCTGGGAAGTTTTACACTTGGGGAAGACAATGCAAACAATAATGAGGGAAAGTAGCAGAAGGAGAGCCTTCAGTTGAGGGGGAAGGAGGGAAGATGCCCTGAAGAAGAACACAGAGGTCTTAGGATACCATCATCGACAAGGAGAAGAAGTACAGCATCTGCCACCTTCTTATTTTTACAAATTATTCATGAGAAATGGGTGATAAGGTCAGTTATTTTTTTATACTTGATATTCAGGAAATCTGATTGGGATGAAGTGGGAGGAGGAATGGGATAATAGCCTCTATAAGTAAATAGATGCTTCTGCAGAGAAAAAAAATTAAAAAACAACATCCACAAAATTCTCAATGAATCATTACAGAATGATAGCATGTCAAGAAAGTCTTAAATACTAATTCCTTAATTTAATAGAGTAGGAACTGCAGTCTAGTTGTAGTCCTATTCCTCTATGTCTAAGTCTGCTTTCATCATATTTTCACTGGGGTTCATTTCCCACTTCCTTCCTTGGAAGAGAAGTACTGTCTTGGGCCAAGAGATATAAATCTCTTGATTGATATTTTGCCACTGGACTCCAGTGACTCTGGAGGAAAGACTGAGGCTGATGACTTTGTACAATTCTGCCTCACTTAAATCCAGTTCACTTTAAAAGCCAAAACATAACCCTCCTGATGTCATTGGTCCTCTTTGAGAACAAAGGATAAACAAGGAATAAAAGTAATGCCAATGCTTCCAAATTTCTTATGTTGCTAAAAAACCCTATGGCCATACCTTAATTCCTCCTCTAACCAACAAATTTAATGTCCTCTAATATATAGGTTGCTTCTGATACAGGAAAAATTTACAAATTCAGATATGTTTAGCAAATTCTTCATAACAAGTAATAGTAAAAATACCTCACATGTATAAAGAAATGTGTGAAGGTCTACAATGAATTTATATAGAACTTTTCTAGCTATGAGCTTTTCTGTACTTCTGGAGATCTTTTTTTCAGAGGTCTTTATCTCTGAATTGATGTGGAGGCAGCTAGGTGATGTAGTGGAAAGAGCTCTAAGTTTTGAATCAGAAAGAATTGAGTTCGAATCCCATATCTGATGCTAACTATCTATGTGACTCTGAGCAAGTTATTTATCTTCTGCCTCAGTGTTTTCATCTGTAAAATAGAGGATATTAATTGCATCTACTGCTCAGAATTTTGGGGAGGTCCCAATGAGATAATAACTACATAATACTGAATACAGTGCTTGGAACATAAAAATCAGCACATAAAAGTTTCAGCACAAAGTTTTATTATTATTATTATTATTATTATTATTATTATTATTATTATTATTCCCCCTCCTACCTCACTACAGAAAAATGTGGAATATGGTTTGTTAACATTAAATACTATATTAGTAGTGAAAGTTATTATCTTTTTCATTGAGCTGATATTGAATATTTAATATAGAGCTAGAATTCCTATACTGGTTATTGTTTATAAATCACTAAACAAAGATTATTTCATTTTACCCTCATAATAACCCTTTGATATAAGTGCCAATATTTATTATTATCCCCATTTTACAGATCAGAAAAATGAGACAAATTAAATGATTTGACTAGCATCATATACCCAGTAAGTGTTTGAGGTCAAATTGGGGTTTTCCTGCCTCCAGGTCCAGAAATCTATCCACTTTCCATCCAGCTGCCTCATACTTGGATCAATAGTACAGACTGTGACATCTGTATGGGATGTCATTTTTATAGTAAGGGTATGAAACTCAGAGGGGGAAATAAGATGTGGCAATCAAGGCTTTAAATGAGTATGTGAACTGTGGAGGCTGCTGTCAATTCTACTCTTCCAAAGGAAAAAAATGAGCAAGGGAGCTCAGTGACAGGAATTGATGAAAGTCAGCTGGGGTTTCTCCTCTGAAGAAAGAAGAAGTTAGATAAAATGGCATTTATCTGATAGAAAATTTCTAAAGATTTGAATTTAGAACCACAGATGGAGAGCTATTTATATATGTGTGTGTGTGTGTGTGTGTGTGTGTATTTGTATATAGGTCAGGTCTTTCCATATTCTACCTCCTCTTTACCTGATGCATTGCCAGGCTGGGAAACTTTTGTTCTGGGACTGCACTCCTCATTGATGACTCTCACAAGTATCATCATTTTCAGAAGGATTGTAGCCATGACCTGATTCCTGTCTGAAATCTCAACAGATTCTCACTCCTCCAAGGATGACACTGTCACCTCCATGTTCCAAACCCCTACACAGTTTTTTGGCTGGGGAGAAGAGAATTGAGTAAGGAGTATTGGCCAGCACTTAACATAAAGTCTGGCATTTATTAAGCAATTAGCAAATTGTCTCATTGTCTCTCTTCTCTCTTCTTTGTCTCTGTCTCATGCCTCTTTTCTTTCTCCTCTCTCCCCACCCTTCCCTTTCCTCTCCCCCCCCTCTCTCTCTGACTCTGCTTCCTCTTTCCTCTTTCCTCTCCCTTCTTTCTTTCTCTACTCTCTTCTCTCTCTCTTCTCTTTCTTCTCTCTACCCTCTCCTCTCTCTTCTTTCCCCTCTCTTTTCTCTTTCTTGTCTCTATTCTCTCTTCTCTGCATCCAGCTATCAATCTACCAACTGTCTATCAATTAGTTATCTATAATCTATCTATGGTGTGGAATGGTATATTATAAAGCATGCATGGAACTGAACTGTGCTGTGCTGGCTGTCTCAAGTTCATGTGATTCAGCATGGAAGGATATATCCTTTGGAGCAATGAAACAATCTCCTCATTGATCCCTTGATCCTGTGACAGTAACAAGGGTACTTCTATCACTAATTCAGACTTGATCAAAGGTCCAGAAAAAAAAAAAACACCTCATAAGACAACTTCAAAGGGAGAAAATTTTGCTGTAGATCTTTTTCCTCCTTCTTCTGAAATGTATAGCAATGGAATGTTCTCTCTGATCTCTCTCTCTCTATCTATTTATCTATCTCTCAATTTTTCTTTCTTTCTGGTTCTGTGATTGTGAGTGATTGTGTCTCTGTCTCAATTTCTCTTTATCTTTCTGCCTCTGTGTTATATCTCTGTATGTGTGTATTTAGAGGTATATAGATAAATGTGTGTGTGTATATAATTGGTTTTGGATATACTTGAACACACAAATACAGAATGTCATAAAAGTTTTAGTGCAATTAAACCATTAAAATTTAAAAAGGCATCAAATCTTTTTGGGACAGTCTGAATTTGTGTGTGGGTGTGGGTGTGTTTTCACTGTGCTCATATATCTTATAACTAGCATTTATCTAACATTTCATAAAACCTAAAGTGCTATATAAATATTATTTGTTTACTGTTATTATGATCATTTGAGTCTCGTAATTACCTGTGAAGGCTCACAGATGAGGAAATTGAGGCTGAAAGACACTAAGTGACTTACCCAGGCATATACAAATATTAAGTGTCTGAAGCAAAATTTAAACTCAATCTTCCTGATCTCAAGTTGGTATTATAAGTACTACATTACTAAATTGCCACAAGTAAAAAGAGAGACAGAGTCAGAGAGAGAGAAAGGGGGGGAAAGAGAAAGATAGAAATGGGGAGACAAAGAGATGGAATTTCTTTCCATATTACCCTCAGTTAAGAAATAACCTTATAAGTAACTATAAATAATCCTATATCCTGCTAAGATATCTCACCTTTCCTCCAAAGAAATCAAAGCCCATCCATATATGATAATAAAGAAGATAGGAAACAGTAGGTCATTTCTTCAGAAAGATTCTTAAAGATTAACTAGAAAACAAAGGATTATGTCCAATGATGTCAAAACTGTGATGCTGAGAAAAAAAAATCACTGGAAAGCTTAGACACCCTTTAGGAGTTCCTTTGCTCTATTCTTTGTGGTTAAAAAAAAAACCTCCATAAGAAAGGTTATGAAAGCACTATAAAATGGTTAATATATAAGCTTCTATGGCTTCATTAGAGGCTAAGGTTAACATTACAGAGAGAAAGACTAGAAATCTGCCTTTTTTTTGAAATACAAGCTGAGGAAAATTCGGGAGCTTACAAGAGCAATCACAGAGGACTCCAAATGTTGCTGAAATTTGATGTATCAACAGACAGAGTTGGAAATTTCAACAGTGCAGCAGTGATATAAGGGCAGCGTTTAGATATATGAGTCAAAAAGAAGAAAGTGTGTGGACAAATTCATCCCAGGAGCTTTGTGCAGAGAGGCTGAATGTACCCACAGAGAAACATTCCTGTCCATCCTGATTGCAAACTCATCAGTAGCTCCTTCTTCCCTTACTACACAAGGAGATCAACTGAAATTGTTAACTTAGAAAATTATTCTGGGGAACTAAACTGAGACCACCATTTCATATGTACTACTGAGCATCCCTCATCCAAGTCCCAAGAGAAAAACCAGAGATACTCGACTGCAGAACTCATTAATCATCCGAGGCCATGTAGCCTTCCTTTAAAAATCATTTCTGGTTTACTTCTTCACTGACTCAGGTCTCTACAATTCCTAAAATATTAATTCCTTAACCCTTTTCAAAACCTCATTCAGTCACAGATTTATCCTCATGGGTAGTAGGTCATATTTTAGGGGATCCTCTGAAAATAATTTAAAGGGATAGATAAGTTTTTAGGAAATCAATCAATCACTTAATTGATCAATATACATTTATTAAACACCTACTAGGTGCCAGATGGTGCCAGCTGAGGCTACCAAAAAAAGTCAAAAGACAACTCCTGCTCTTGGAGGAGCTTACAATTTAATATATAGTTATGTCAACAACAACAATGTCTTATTGACAGCAAGTCTCTGATAACTTTGTGGGGGCTTAACCTTTCATTGGTTTATCTTTCCAATCAAAAATTTGGAAAAATCTCTCTACTGGACAGTTATATCTTGAATTGAAAATATTAGAAAGATTACATGCAAATGTCAGGGTCAAAGAATGAAAAAAAAAAAACAAAAGGCTTTCAATCCAACAAGAGGAAGAGAACATATGGGCAAAGAGCTACAATACAAATTAGAAGATTGAAGCACATGAGGTTATTAGAGAAAGAGCTATAGGAAAATATGAGGAAGGGTAGATTATTTTCCTAGGGAGGAAACAGAAAAGGCTTCAATTCATTGATTAATCAAAAAAAAATCTTTATAAAATTCAGATTATGTACCAGATACTGTTCTGTGGACTGGGTATAGCTAAGAGGCACAGATGACTGGAGCACTGATCCTGTAGTCAAAAAGACTTTGATTCAAATCCTGCCTCAGACACTTTCTAGCTGTATGAGTCTGGGATAAGTCAGTTAAGCCTATTTGCTTTCCTCATCTGTAAAAAATGAGCTAGAGACAGAAATGGCAAACCATTTCAACATCTTTGCTAAGAAAATACCAATGGGATCACAAAAAAGTTGGTCAGGACTGAAAGAACTAAATAAGAATAAATGTAAACAAATATAAATATTTGAAATTCAAGGTCAGCTTGAAGAAAGGGAAAAGGTCTGAGTTCAGACTAAACTGGGCTACAAGTAAAAAATAGGGGGAGTTAATACATTTTCATTGCATTTTATTATAAAAGATTATCAGCAATATACTAAGCCAGATTTAGGAATCATAATGCTGGATCTTAGAGCTACTAGCTAGTTCAAATCTTTCATTTTACAGATGAAGAAATTGAGACCTCCTTTACAAAATATAGTTACTCAAATCACTCATCTAGGTAGTAAAAAAAAAAAAAAACAAGATCTGAATCCAGATCTCTAAATTCCAAATCAAGTGTTCTTTGACAAGTTAAATAGTCTTTCTTTCTTCCTTCTATTCAATTTTATATTATCCTGAAAAGAAAAATAACTTAAACTGCTTTAGATGGAAGTCTTGCTTGGTTAAACATAAGGCAGCTATCTGCCTTTCCTTTCTGATTAAAAGATAAATATTCAGCTCCCCAATGCAGGATTGAGACTATGTTATTAATAGTTGGGTCTGATAGCTGACCTTCTAAAATGACAGTTGAGTTTGTTGTTCCAAATAAGTATAAATAATTCAAGAAAGTGTTTATGTAAGAAGTTTATTACCTATATAGATGTAGCCTTTTAAAACATCCTTTAGTATAAAATATGTATAACTGCCTTATTTATTATTAATTGGCACCAGAAAGTGTTAGCACACTAGATTAGTGTCAAAGGGACAAATGGGAATGATGATTCCAAGTTCTGTATCAAACCACTTATTTATAATGCTCTAACATTCTCTTAAAACATCAATTTATTTAATGATGATTTAAAGAAATTGCTATGGGCTAAATTCATGCTCATGTCCCCTTTCAGTACCTTAGTATAGGTTATCTATAAGTTGAATTCACTCTATCCTTTCCTATGCACTATAGAACCCCTAGGGACACTCAGAGTTTAACTCAAGGCAACCTGCTCCATGAGGTTTACCCTATCTCCCAAATTTCTACATTTCTTTAGTATTTTCTCTATATATCTTTTATTTATTTATCAGTGTATTTGTTGATATACCCACAACTCACCTACAAACATCTCAAGCACCAGTTCAACAGAATGCAAAGCCCCCGAGGGCATAGGGGAGGGAATTGGGGCTATATCTCTTTTGTCTGTATACCTGTGATTTCCTTGATGTGAAAAAAAAAACTCTCTATATTGATGCTACTCATCAATTCAAAAATATCTTAAAATCGGAGAGTTGACTGGAGTTCTGGCTTGTCCATGTTCATATAGGCCCTATATGACAGAGGCAGAATTTGTAATCAATTCCTTTTCCTTTTTTGTCTTTTTATTTTTGTGAGGCAATGGTGTTAAGTGACTTCCCAAGGTCACACAGCTAGTATTAAGTGACTGAGGCTGGATTTGAACTCAGGTTCTCCTAAATCTAGGGCCAGTCTCTATCCACTGCACCACCTAACTGCCCCTTCAACTCCTAGTCCAAGGAGCTATTCTCTCCTCTGCCTCCCTAAATCCATATCAAAATCCACAATGACCAGAGTACTAAAAATAAATGCTCCAGGCTGAGCATAGTCTAAAGGAAATTATAAAATGAGATAATATGTATAAAGTACCCAGAACATAGTAGCTGTTAAATAAATTCCCCCTTCCCCAAGGAAAAACAAGATTGATAGATCATTTGAGTTTGGTATTTCTGAATTTCAACATGGTGAAAGTCATTCTTATATTTGCCCTAAATCTGGTATTTCTAGAGTGAAATCATAGAGCAGAGGGCCACCAAGCTACCTAAAAAAAGGATGAACTGTTTCAGCTTCTGTACCAATTCCTATGGCCTCCACAGTTCCAATCTAGCAAAACAGAGAGATCTAGTCTTTAAAAAAGAGTAAAAACAAAATAAAATAAATGATTGTTTAATAAAATGGGTGGCACTTGAACTCTAGAAGTTAATCTCCAATTCAGAGTAAAGATATCTTTTCAAAAGAAAAAACTTGCTACTACTAACGAGACAGTCTGTTATTTCATTTATTTGATTTAGCTCAAATTATAATGGTTATAATGTCAAGACTAATTAGACTAGAGGTCAGTGCAAATATCAAGAGGATAAAGTTTCATTACATATGCTCTGATTTATTTCATGGATATTCAGTCAGCAAGAAAATGATGACCATGGATTAGACCATCTGTGATCCAGGTTGACAGAGAGAGAGAGAGAGAGAGAGAGAGAGAGAGAGAGAGAGAGAGAGAGAGAGAGAGAGAGAGAGAGAGAGAGACTGGGATAAAACAAGGGACATTAAAGGAGGGGTAAAGAATAGTCTAAAGAGATAGGAGCAAAGGGAAATTTAAGCAAAATAATTTTTGAAGCCAGAGGAAATGTTTGCTCAAAAGTCTTTTAAGGGTAATATGAGAGACTCACAAAAATATGATTTGTGAATGAAACAGATGTACAGCCAGGAGGATGGACTGAGAATTGATCCCTGACCTCCTACTCCCTATTCACATGACTCCATTTAACAGTTGTCCTAATGTATTCACCTTGCAGTGTCTACCAGTCAGCTCATGTTTTGGTCGTCATCACTTGATAGCATGTTCATTTTACCATATGAAAGAAGTAGTTTCATTCATTTATGATTCCATCTTACTCTTGGTTGAATCTGACACTGCTCAATTTTATCACCTACATTGGTTCTGAGTAGAGTGGCCATCAACCATTACTAAAAATCAGATTTTCTCTCAAGGATAGAAGAATTTGCACCATTAAATGAACTATAAAGGACTTATGAAGGAAGACTCTATTAGCATCCAGAGAAAGAACTAATAAATAGAAGCACGTATAGAATTATTATACATATATGCATATATGCATAAATGAATATATATATATATATATGCACATACACATATCTGTAACTAGCAATAGGCTTCTCTAGAGTGGAAAGAGGAGGGAAGAAATAAAAGGAAAAATACATGATAATATTATATATTTAAATGGAATAGAAAGTTGTATATGACAGAATTGTATTTTCATGTGCAATCATTTTTATTATCCTTTGCTATGGAATTACTTGTTTTATCCCCCATATTAAAAATAAATAAATAACTTTTTAAAAGATAGTCACATTAATATGTCAGCTCTAAAAACTCTTAGTTCTCAGATCATTGGACTCCCTTAAGAACCTAAGAGTATTTATGTATTAACCATGAAGTTCTATAATGGGATTTCCAAGGAAATCAAGGCTGTTCTGTCATACTTTGTCAACACCTAAAATAGAACCATAACCAAACCAAATGGTGCTCAACTCCTTAAAGCTTCTGTTAGCCTATTAGACTTGCAAATATTCTTCTTAGATGACTAGGGCTTAAGTTCCAGAAAATAGAAAAGGGCAGACAGGGTTCAATCATGTGTCTAAATAGACTAAAAGTCTATTGAAACTGAAAAGTTAGTGCCATCATGCATGGTGAGAATGAGAAAGTATAATTAAT
The DNA here is from genome assembly GCF_037893015.1 of Macrotis lagotis. Classification (NCBI taxonomy): domain Eukaryota; kingdom Metazoa; phylum Chordata; class Mammalia; order Peramelemorphia; family Peramelidae; genus Macrotis; species Macrotis lagotis. The sequence goes on along the minus strand of NC_133659.1, from coordinate 268,984,025 downwards.
TAAAAATATTTTTTGAGTACTTCGTCATTTGATAAAAAAAAAAAATTACTGACTTAGGAGTATACCCTAGTCTCTCTATATATACAGTAACTCCCTGTGGGATCTTGGGTAATTCACTTTAGCTGCTGGACCTCAATATTCTCATCTGTAAAATGAGGTGGTTGGAATTGATGATTTTCCAGCTCTGATGAAGTCGACTTGGAGTCAGAATACCTGAATTCATTTGTTCCATGGTAGATTCTTCCATTTATTGTCTATATGATCTCGGGCAAGTATGTTTTCTTTTCCAGGCCTTGGTTTCTTCATTTGTACAGGAGAGAAGACTGAACCAGATGATCTCTATAATCCTTTTCATCTTTAATTCTATGATTCTATGTAGTATAACAATATAATTAAAAGCTGTGGATAATCTAACGCTCTGTGTATCTCAACCATTTGTTAGCTGTTGAGTATATATTTTTGTGGATAATTAAAATGGTTCTAAACTTCTTACAGCAGAGAATTTTGTCCCAAATTTGAAAATTAGGAAGAAAAAACACATAGCTTGACCTCTCTAACTGAGAAGAAGTAATAGATTGAGAGTATTAGGGTAATTGAAGGGTTGATGCTAATGATCAAAGAGGTTGCAAAGAATAAGAGAAAAATTTCCAAATGTATGAAAATCTCAATAGTCAGTTTTCTAGAAGGAAAAAAAACACTAGTGATTAAGTGCTTGTATTTCTAAAAATTGTTTTTTAATAAAATATAGAAAATCAAATGAAACTAGACTTTTGGAAATAGAGTTCTCAAGGAATATATCAGTATTCAAAACCCTATTTATGAATGAAAGTGCAATGCCTAGCAATTACTTCTAGGGTTAAATGTAAAATTCTTTGTTGAGACTTTTAGAACCATGGACTTCTTTGAAGAAACTGTTCAAATGCCATCCTTTCCCAGTCCCCCAAGTTGATAATGCCTTCCCCTTTGATGTTTTTTCTTGTATCTATTTGTATCAATTTCATGTGTATTTTGAAGTAAAGAAGGAAGAAGGAAGGAAAGAATGAAGGAAGGAAAGAGGAAAGGAGAGGGAGGAAGGAAGGAAGGAAGGAAGGAAGGAAGGAAGGAAGGAAGGAAAGGAAAGTGGGAGGGAAGACATATAAAATAAAAATCCTTGTAACAAATCAGCATAATCAAAACAAAATTTCCCATTGGCTATAATTCAAAAACATATTCTATAACTTGAAAATGAAAAAAATTCACTTAAGGATAAGAATCTTCAAATAAAATCCAAAGGTCATTTCAGAAAGTAAGTAATCAAGGCTTACATGGCCAGAGGTACCAAGTTTACCATTACCTTATTCCCAGATACATACAGTTACATCCTATCATTGCACCAGCTGCTATAATATTTGACAGTATATCCAAAACCAAGGTCAGAGTCATAAGGAGTTACTGTAAAGCAACTTAGGTAAAGTAGTAACAAGAATGTAACACAGAGAAAAACATTTTCATTGTGAAGTTGAAGGAATAAGTGGAATAACCAGGTTTGGAAAAAAGATGAGATAGAAAAATAAAGGCAAGCTAAATCTCAGAGTTGCATGAAATTTGAGGAAATCTGCAGGTATATAAAATAGATAGCCAAACACAAGTGCTCATAACTTTGTAGCTTCCTTTAAGTTTGTGGGAGATGCTGACCCCACTACTATTTACATTTTTAAGAGGAAATGTTGCTATGGTTGAACTTGAATCAGCAACACTTAGATTCAAATCTTGTCTCAGAAACATACTGTGTACCCCCTGAACAAGTCATTTAATCTCTCTATGCCTCAGTTCTATCACTTGTATAATTAGGGTATTGAATTTGATGACCTCCATGGGTTGGTCTTTTAGTAAAGAATTAAGTTAAACATGGTGTTAACCTCCAGAGTTTGTCCTAATAAGGGACAAATGTTAGCCTCCAGAGTTTGGTCTCAAGAAAGAACAAACATAAATATTTATTAAATCGATAGCAGACATTCTATTAAAAAGAGTGTTTCATCAGAGCACAGCTACAAAAATAACTCCAAAAAAAATATGAATCTTCCTCCTCCAGGATGTTGACATCATTCAGTGCCTGTTGATACAATGAGATTCATATTTATTATTAGAGAGGAAAAAGCAATCAAAATTTAATTTTAGGTGACATCAACATACCCAATAGTCAAAGGTTCTTTAAAACTCTAAAACTATGGTCCTATTGATGCAGGAAAGATGTGATTGGAAACAAATTTTCTAGAAAGAAAAATATTATTTTTACCTATCTGGGGAATTCTGTTGTTCAAAGTGATTTCATTTCAGGATGGGGGTGGCCTTGAATTGTTCAATTTTCCTCCATCTTCCCCCTTCCCCCAGCATCTGGTTTCCATTTACCTGACCTTGCCCACTGATGCTGGTATGAAAGGAAATAATATGTTGGACTTCTAAGTCACACACCTTGGGACAGATAGGACAGGTACATAGCTTGCCTATTGAAGAATACCTGAGCTAGGTGCTAGACCACTCCCCAAGCAATACTCTTTGTCCAACCCATTACAGAAGTGCATTTAAGAGAGGGAACTGTCCCTCCTCTGCTTACAAAGTGTGGCCTAAGGAAGAGAGGAAGACATGCTCCCAGGCTAAACCCACTGAAAATCATGGACCCTGTGCTATGTGACTAAGACCTCTCTCTCTCTCTCTCCTAAAACAACTTTGCCTAGCCTTTTGTTATTCACTTCTGCTTTCAAAGTGCTTGCTATTTTTCTAGAAGAAAAATTTTTAATCTCCACACTTTGTAAACCTTCCCTAATAAATCCTGAGCAGTTAAAAATCCCAGGGATTATATGAATTCATTCACTTTTCACTAACTCAATCTCTATTTGGAGAACTGAATCTCCCACAACACTATAATTCTATATAAAATCACTAGCAATGTACATTGTAAAATCTCCCCATTTATGTGAAATTTGTGGTCTTATAAACTCCTCCAACGCAAACAATAGCAAGGCATCTCAGCTAGTTCAGATAAAACTTTAAATTTCAATTTAAAAATTTTTTAAAATTAAATTTCATGATTGATTACTTCTGCCTCTTAACCCTTCCAGGGATGTTTAACTTATAGTGCAAATGAACTTCTAATAGATGGAATTTCTTGTAGCATGTGACAAACACAGTAGATTAAGAATTGACTGAAGCTAACCAGATCTCCATTCATAGGTCAATGAATTGCCTGGGGCTGATCAGACATTGTCACTTCCAGCTTCTGATTATTGTGTAGATCTTGAAAATTCTCCCCTCCAGAGAGTTTCCAGTTTTCTTTACAGATTTTTATTTGTTATGCAAAACAACTTACCTTGTGAAACTGAAATGCCTATCCCCTCCCTCCAGTAGTTCAGTCATTCTCCCTGCTTTAGTACTCTTTATAAATCCTATTCCCAGCCCCCTCCTGGGATACACCATCACTTACAACCCAAGCTGCAACTCACTTCCCTTGATTAAAGACCTCCATTCTGTTATACTGACTGTTTTCATTTAAAATTCACACAGTCAAATATATAGGGAGCATATTGTAAGCAGGGGGAGAGAAAAGAAGAAACTTCTTCCCTTAAATAATACTACTCAGAATAATCCCTCATATATGAGACAGCCCTGAAATTATAGGAGAAGAAAGAGGCTTTGTAGAAGCATAGCTTCCTAATTTCATGTAGTCTTAATTATTATACATATAACTGCAGTTATAGTTACCATTAAATATTTATTGCACTAATTGGCTGAAAGGTTCAGATGATCTAACACCAAATCCTGTCCATATGTATTTAGTGCTCATATTTTTCTACTCATGAAGCATGATCATCTATTTAAAATTAAAATATTTCCCTTAAGTCAATCTGAGACTCTTTAGTCACTAGGGATAACCTCAAAACACAGAAAAGAGAGAATATATCCAAATATATAAAGAATTGGACATGTTTGCTCTTTTTTTTTCTTCTTCTCTGCAACTTCTGCTATAAAATTTAATCTCATGTTTGATTGTTGGACCATGTGCTATTTTTAATAGGTTCTAACATGCCTCAGAAAACTCTCTTTTCCTGAAGCCAGAAGTTCTTACCTACTTCTCAAACTGACAAAAAAAAAGCCATAAAATGCACCAATCGTTCTCAATGTGATTGCTATAGACAAATGCTCCCTAGTCATTTGGGAAAATAGACTAGCAAAATTTTAGGGGAAATTTAGCCATCACTATGGCCACAAGAAAGAAATTCAAAAGAATCATTGGGATTTCTGAACAACATAGGTTTTTTTTTTAGGACAATCAGGTACCAACTGGAAAGCTAATGAATTTATTAAATGAGGATCTATTTTTGAATATCATCTGAAACCCAGTAAAAAACTGCAAGATTAAGTCAAAACTTGTGTGGTTATATGACAGTAAGGGAACAATAAGATAATCCTCTGACCAGACAACATTTTTAAAACTTAATTACCCCAAAATATGTACTAATATGATATGAAGATAAAGACATCAAACTGTATAAGCTATTAAATACAACTTTCATATTTTTTCCATTTATCTTTAAATTCTTAATTCTGGAGAGATGGAGATGGAGAGACAGAGAGAGAAAGAAAATCACCAGAGATCAAAAGCTACAGGCCAATTTCATGAATAAAAATAAAAAACAGAGTCAATTAATCTGCTTTCCATCAAACTGGACATATTAGATTTCCCTTAAAAATAGCAATAATAATAATTACATAGCACTTTAAGATTTTCAAAGCACTTTAAACATGTTCTCTAATTGAATCTTCACAATAACCCTGAGAGTTATTGTCCTAATATTATTTTCATTTTATAGGCAAGGAAGAGGGTAGACAGAGGGCAAGTAAATTGTCCTATGTCAAATATTATTAAATGATTAAAGCAGGATTCAACCCCAGATATTCCTAGACCAATACTTTACCTACTGTACCTTATCTCATTCTCTTAAAAACAAAACAAATATCTTTACTCTTCTATTCCAGATTCAACTAATCTTTCTTAAACAGAGCCATGAAAATAATTTATTATAGTTTTCCCCTTTTTTCCTGCTCTCTCCTTTTCATATTAAATTTTCAATTTTAAAGGTAATTATTTTATGTATCTATTTAGATGTGCTTCTACTATGTATTAAATTACATTTTGTTTCATCTATTCCTTCAATTCTTTTTCATTTTATCAAATTATTTAATCTATTCACTTTGAAATCTTATTGTTAGCTTTTTATCTATTTATTTTATATTGATTTTAATCCTCTTTCTTTTTTAAATCAACACCTGTTTCTATGATTTGTTTTGATTACCTTATGTTGATTCAACTAATCTATTCCCATAGGTTCTTCTTCACCTATCTTTCCTATTTAGCATTTCCCAGACCTATTCAAAATATTTGAATTTACTTAAATCATTAATTTATAATTTATGCATTTCTGTGCATATGTATATACATACATATATCTATATCTATATCTATATCTATCTATCTATCTATCTATATATATATATATACCTATACCTACCAACATACATATATACATACATACAGATAGATAGATAGATGGATGGATATACACCCCCTCCATTCCTACCTTTTAATGCTCCTTTTCAAAATTGTCCAATTTTTCCTCTCCAACTTATTTGCTTAAACCATATTCTTTCTGGCATATGTCTCTGAAATTTTCTTGTATTCCCTTCTAACCTCTTTTCAAAGTATGAACTCCAATTCATAGTCTATACTCTTATTTTTTTTCTTTCTTATTTCCCTAGGTTTCTCATGAAGGCACAATTTCTTGGTTATCAAATTTAAGCTTCTTTTGCAATCCTATTGCTACAAAATTAAATTTGGAAGGTTTAATATTACTTTCCCATTGTTTGTCTGTTTGTTATTCCTTTTTTGCTGATCCTTTCTTTTCTGTGCCTTTATCTTAAAAATATTTCATGAAGGATGCCAAATGGTGGGAGTCACTTTCTTGCTCAAGTTATGACATCCTACTCATTACTCCTTAGGTCAGATTATTCTATATATAATTCTGAAGAAGTTTAAAAATTAATTTTAAAAATAATGATTAAAATTTTTTGGAGTGGTCTAGTTTGGGGCTCAAATGTGTGATGAATTCCCAAAAGCACAAACTCTGATCCAGATGTATTTAAGGACAAAGTTTAGTCAAATATTATTGTGGTTAGCAGAAGCTAAAGAGAGAACAAAGGCAGTAGGCTAGAGAGATAAGCAAAAGGACATTAGGTAGTTAGCAGGAGGAATAGAGCAATTGCCATTAGAGCATAAAGAGGGAGAGCAGCATAGAAAAAGTAGGAGCAGCTGCAAGATGCTTGCAACTAAGGCAAAAATAGCAGCATCCATCAGCAAAGGCAGGGTTTAGATAAAATAACAATACATGGTCTATATAACAAGAAAAGAGCTTGGGACAATTTCCACCATACATTTCAGAACCCAGTTTCCATAGGAAAGTCCTTAGGGCGGGTTTGAGAAAGAAACTAAGGGATTGAGGTATTAGATTACAATGGAATGGAAATCAGAAACCCTCAGGATATGAAGAAAATAATTTTTGATCTGTCTAATATTTCTTCAACTTCAGTTCTATGTCCCAAATATCTCCTGCCTTGGGACAAAATACAATCCTAGAAAGCACAGTCACTGTGGTCTCCTATGGTTCCCACTTTCAGATGATCCAAATTTCCATCTCTCATTTTCTTAATGGAGAAAAAAAAATTTTCATGTCTTTAAAATTACTTTCCTTTGTAATTCTGGGGATTTTCTTTTATGGATATAGATCTCTCCTCCAACCATGAGACCATGTTTTAATGGTACTCTTTAATTTTCTCTTTTAGATCAAAAACTTCTTTCCAAATTCCCTGTCCCAGTTCATCCCTTCATTGTTTTTCTCCTACTCTCCCATAAATTCCTTATTCTTGTCAAGGGATTAAGAAAGTTATTCTTCCTTTTTTTGAACTAGGTAGGAATGAAAGTCTAATTCTTCTTTATAATTTGCTTCTCCACTCCAAATAAGGGTATTCCCACTATGTTAATTGATTCAGTTATAAGAGATAGGAATTTAGCATATGGTATATTAATTTAGATTTACTTCCTGCTGCATTGGGGAGATCTGAAAGAGACAGCTGTGCTTCATTTTGGGTGATGAAATCACCAGACTCTCATACTCAGGAGGGTAAGAAAAGACATAGACTTTAGTTCACAGGTTGCTGTAAAAGTTCACAGGTTACTACAAAAAAGTTCAGAAGTTAGGCTCTTTAGCAAGGTTAAAAAAAAGTTAATTTTTATTTATTTTCTCAAGGCAATGGGGTTAAGTGGCTTGCGCAAGGCCACACAGATAGGTAATCATTAAGTGTCTGAGGTCAAATTTGAACCCATGTCCTCCTGACTCCAGGACTTGATGCTCTATCCACTGTGCCACCTAGCTGCCCCCAAAAGTGAATTTTTAAAGAAAGCTAAGCAAAGAAGAGACATCTACAAGCTGGGCTGGAGAGAATAACAAAGACAGCTAAGGAGGAAAGGGAAACAAGGGAAGCAGCCATGTGGAGGACTTTACAAAGCAGAGTCACAGAAAGAGAGGGGAAAAAAAACTGAGGAGGGGTGAAAGCCTCTTTAAATATACTTCTATGTTGACAGGAATGAAAGAAGCATTTAAGGATTGATTAGCACCTGGTATAGGCATGGTTAACACCTGGTGTGAAGTAGAGTCTATGGCATACTCCAAGGATGGTACTTAATTAAAACCAGGTGAGAGGTGACATCTACTGCTGCCCCAAGGACAAGTGTATGTATGTGATCAAGGTGAGGCATATGACTAAATCTAGAGTGATTTAGGATTTGCAAAACATAGGGAAAGACATAGGGACACATAGGAGGTGTCTGTTGCCAGACACTACTAAATGGGGTTTACAAAAGTCAATACAGAAGGAAAAAACACTTTAACTGTACAGAAAAGAACACAAGATTTGTTTCCAATACAAAAATAAAATTATAATATCTTTCTGTGTCCAGAATTCCTATGGTTCACTTTTATTTATTATCTAAGATTCCCTTAAATATTTATTACCAAGATCCTTTGTGACACTTGCTCTTTTGTTGCATTTTCGATTCCTCAATTCAATTTTCTTTTTTCTCTTTCTTTTTTCTTTCCTTTCCTTTTTCTGTCTCTGTTTCTATCTCTGCTTTTGTCTGTCTGTCTGTCTGTCTGTCTGTCTGTCTGTCTGTCTCTCTCTCTCCTTTATTTTGTGAACCTTTAGCTCATTCTCCCAAAGCCAGGCTAGCTAAGTTACCCGCTAAATATTCCAAAGGAGTAACCCTGAGGAGTTGGGATATCTCTCTTCTATATTGCATTTTCTTGAGCCCCCACTCTTTGTGTTCCTGTATATTAAGAACCTATGACAGTATCTTATTTCCATTAAGCAAAGAACACTGAATACAATGAGTAAGAGCCCTGGTCTTGTAGTGAGGAATACCTGAATCAAATAAAGATTCAAACACCTACTAATTGTGTGAAAACTTCTGGCTCAGTTTGCTCATCTGGAAAATGAGGATAATACTAATACCTACCTTAAAAGGTTGTTGTAGTATGTTATAAACCTTAAAGAGCTATATAAATGATGATTAAATTTCAAAGGTAAAACAAACACATAAACATTTCCCCAATACTTCTAGGGCAATCTTTCCACAAGATCAAAATGGTTTGGGGGAAAGTTCAAAATTTACCTTCATGTTTAGATGCCATATGCCTGTTGTGGGAGTTCTTCTATTGGGTTGAGGTCCTGAAGATCACACCAAAAAGATTGTTCCTTGATCTGCAAGGCTTTGATGCAGGGCTGGCTTTGAAACTCAGCTTGAATTTCAACTCCTGGGTTCCTGTGATTTTGTCTCTGTCTTAACCAAGACTAGTAACTTTTAGCTGTAAAGGAAAATGAATGACAATAGGCAAAAGATCAAGGCTTATTTTTTGGGGACCAAATGACCTCAGGGGGACATGACCTATAGCTCTTCCCTTACAGCATTGGTCACTCACTAGACACTGTGAGAAAGTCATTGAACTCCCTGAAATAAATATGAAACATAAAGTTTGTAAAGCTGACAGGTCTTTTGAAATACTTTTGAAGGTAGTCTGAGAGCCTCTCCTTCACCTTGTAGTTACCCAGTTACAACCAGTTATATTTTATCATATGCACCCAAAAGCAAATTCCTTATCATCCTCCACACAGAGAGATTGCATCAGCTGAGCAAATTGATAGGATCAAGGTCATGGATTCACATTATACTACCAATATCATATATATACATATATATATATATATACATATATATATAAAGTAATTGATTTCACTGATTAATCTTTCCTAATTCATTTTACTCATTTCCCTTTTTTCCATTTGTCTCATTCTGTCTCTCTGTCTCTGTGTGTGTCTTTGTGTCTCTTTGTCTGTCTGATTGATGCTCTCTCTCTCTCTCTCTCTCTTTCTGCTTTTTGGTGTATTTAATAAGATAATATCTCAATTGCTTCTCTTTTATTAAAGATCAATCTTTTCTCATTGGTGATTCAACTCATATTTGAAAGATATGTTATTTGGTGTCCCATATAAGTTCCTTTGCTTTATAAAATATACTATTTCATTCGTATCTGCAATTTCTCAATTGAATACATTCTGAGTTATTTAAATTAATGTTCCTTTGAGTTTGAAGCCGCTATTACAGAATGCTTATTTGGTATTGAAATTTTGAAATGTAACCACTACATAAATGCCCTGGGGGCTTCAGTGATTGGGTTTTTCTTTCAAGCAAATGATCTATACTTTCAAATAATCAATAATTTTGTTCTGTGTTCAAAACTTTAGGTAGGACTTTGGTCAAAATAGCTGCATAAATGGAGTCATATGTTTAGTTATTATTTGCTGGTAAGAAGTGAAAAAGACCATGAAAGTATCTAAAATATAATTCAAGAATCTAGTACTGAGTTAGCATTTAGTTAACATTTATTGTGTTGTATACCTTTGTTTGTTTGTTTGGTTGGTTTTAGTAGGGAGGTTGGAGATAAATGATATTAAGTGACTGGCTGAGGGTCACATAACTAGAAAGTATCAAGTGTCTGAGCCTGGATTTAATTCCAGATATTTTGACTCTAGACCTGGTGTTCTATTCATTGTACCACCTAGCTGCCCATTGTATTGTGTATATGAAAAGATCTTGAAAGAATTGTGTCATCATAGATCTAGAATTCAAAGGGACTTCAGTGATCATCTAATTCAATCTCTTATTTTACAATTAAGGAAATGAAGGTCTAAAAAATCAAGATTTGGGGCCAGTTCTCTTATTTCAAGTTCAACAATATGATAACTGTATCAGCATTCAGCTAGTGTCTCATAATGGAAGAAAAGCCAAGGTTCTAGATCAGGGGCAGGGAATGTCCTGTCAACAGGCTGTGTAAGGCCAGGGAAATCATTTAGTCTGACCCTGCCATGACAACCGCAAG